>NW_026511148.1:0-155783 GCF_027579735.1 Bombina bombina | reverse complement strand
AAAGGAGTTTCAATCCTCCCCAGGGATCAAAGTTCTCTTAGCCAGAGAAGAAATGTAACACAAATTAGGTCGCCTGCAAATCATGATTTAGGCGAGTCTATTTGTAAACCATCAGTGAAAGAGCACTCGCTTTGAGAACCTAGTCACAGCTGGATATAAACTCTAGACCCTCAGCTTTGAAGGCAGCCAAGTTTACCACTAAGTCATTGTAGGACACCATGTCTACACTAGGCACCGTGCGCTATGATATTTAAAGGAGACAGCGACAGGAAACATCTTATAAAAGACAGGGGAAAGGGAAAAAAGGGAATCCCTGACTTTTCCCATTCCTGTGATAATTCTCCAAGCACGTGTGAGGCATCAGGAGGGTGCGGCGATGACGTCAGCACCGCACGCACACTGAGCCGACACAGCCCTAGGCAACGAGCATGGAGAGGACGCTGCGCCCCTAGCAACGGCGCAGCGTGAGATAGCCCACTCCTCAAGGGTTCCCTCCGGAAACCAGAGCCGGATTCAAAGGGTGAGCAGCATGGTATTTGGAGACCAGAAATGGAGCATGCAAATCACGGGTAGGGACCCAGGAACGGTCTGCCACAGAGTAGCCCTTCCAATTGTTATGTTCCTGTCCCTTTAAGTCAGGATGTTCAGGTATTCACATTCCTATATAAGGCCCCTCCTCCAGTCTACCTATGCTTGGTAATTTGTATTCACTTAGCTATAAGCTGAGCAACAACGAAGACACCTTGCTGATATTCCTAACCAAGGAATTTACTATTAGTAACTTCAATTGCTGTGTGTTTTTCAACTTTGGATCGTCATATTTCAGGTTTCCTTATTTTGACCGGAATCCTCAAAGTATCTTACTCTTGTTAAAATCTGTTTCTCCCGGCTTATACATTGAAGCCGTGTATCGGCGTCTGACGTCACCGTAAGTCTCAGGAGCTCTCTCTCACTCTGGCTGCAAACAACCAACTCCTGTGCTTAATAGTAACTCACCTTGAAGCTGCGGTAACCGTTACTATTTCTTACTCTCTGAAGGTGGTAACGTATATACCTTAATTCACTTACTACTTTAAAGGACTTTCCTGCATGTTATACAGTGTGACGCTTATGCAAGTTCAGCTACCTTTAACAATCTGATTGCTTGTAATTTCTATCGCTTCAGCTTGATGAACTGTGCTTTAATATTCTATGTGCATTATCAAATATCATACTGTTGATTGTGAAGGACTGCCTGCTGTTTACATGAATACTAACAACGTTATAGACTAACTAAGGATTGCCTGCTAACTAAAATCAATATAACCGTTATAGAGCTCTCCTGCTTAATTTACATAGAAACACCTCCTGGTTGCAACCTGTGTTAATTGAGGCTGACATTCACATACTAACACTAATCTATATTTACCTTTCTTTCATCTACTATCTCTATAATTATCTGCATATTGCAAACTGCTATTGCAATCGGGATAATATACCTTTAAATCTCATTTCCTCCTCTCTCTATAATTATCTGCATATTGCAAACTGCTATTGCAATCGGGATAACATATCTTTAAATCTCATTTCTTTCACTCTGCATCCATGCAGCAGTGACCCTCAGATCTATGAGCAAAAACTAGGTTCTTGATTACATCTAATGAACCTAAAGGTTTGGTGTGAGACTGAGTGGTCCTGCAGTTAAGGATATCAAATACTTGCACCTAACATAACACCAATGTATCAGATACTGCAGTTGTCTGTGCCTGTATCTGGAGTCCAGGATCTTAGCCACCTCATATTCGGGGTTACCACGGACCAGGAGCGGAGGAGGAGGGGTTTGAGGCCGGGAATATCTATTCTTGATGTACGGTTTGAGTAGTGAGATGTGGAAGACTGGATGTATGCGTAGGGTTCTCGGCAAGGCCACTTTGTAGGCAACTGGAGACAGTCTTTTCAGGACCTTGTAAGGACCAATAAACCAATTTGTGACAGGGTTGACGTAGGCGGATATGTCGAGTGGAGAGCCAAACCTGTTCACCCACTGGAATGGCACGTACAGAAGCCCTATGGCGGTCTGCAAACTTCTTACATCTAGAGACAGCTGAACGCTGCTGAGAGCGAATACGTTGCCAATGAGTGGTGAGATCAGTAACATGACGGTCTGCGGCAGGAACCCCAGTGGACCGAACTGAAAGAGGGAAGATACGAGGTTGATAGCCTGCTGCAGCTTGAAACGGAGAGCATCGAAGAGATGAGTGCCAATAAGTGTTTCTTGCCAATTCAACTAGGGGTAACAAACCAGACCAGTTGGTATGGCAAGTGTTGACAAAGGCTCTAAGGTAGGCGTCAAGATCCTGGTTTGCTCTCTCAGTTAGTACATTGGTCTGAGGATGGTAGCCAGACGACAAGGAAACGGTGGTTCCAATCAATTTACAAAAGGCTCTCCAGAAGGCAGATATGAACTGTGGACCCCCGTCGGAGACAATATTTACGGGAATGCCATAAAGTCATACCACATGCAAGAGCAAAATGGAAGCCAATTCCTGAGCAGAAGGCAGTTTGGTTAGGGGTAAGAAGTGAGCTAGTCTGGAAAAGCGATCCACCACAACCCAGATAACTGTATGGTGGTCGGAAGAGGGAAGATCCACAATGAAGTCCATTGTTATGTGTGTCCAGGGTCATTTGGGAATGGACAATGGTTGGAGCAAGCCAGAAGGCAAGGATCGGGGAGTCTTGTTGGCAGCACAAATTGTGCAGGCATTCACGTAGTCCTGAGCGTCAGACATCATAGTAGGCCACCAAACATGCAGGCGAAGATGCCTGAAGGTCCTAGTCGAACCAGGATGTCCAGAGAGTTTTCTATCATGAACCCAGGCTAGCACAGGGATACGGAGATTCCGAGGTACAAAGAGGATATCAGAGGCCATGGGGGCACCAGGAGGTTTACTAGACTGAGCACGTTGCAATCTTTGCAGAAGAGTGGTATTGAGTTGAGTGATAACACAGAAGGGGGTATGATGTGTTCAATAGGAGCTTTGGAGGAATCACTTGAGTGAGAGAACTGACGGGAAAGGGAGTCCGCCTTCTTGTTCTTGGTCCCAGGAAGGTAGGAAACCACAAAGTAAAAACGGGAAAAGAACAAGGCAGTTTCTAGGTAAGTCAGATTCTTATGGTCGGTGAGGATTTGAATAGGACTGATGGTGCCCTCCAACGAGTGACGCCATTCAATTAAGGCCATTTTAATGGCTAAGAGTTCACGATTTCCCACATCGTAGTTCCTCACAGCAGGAGTGAAACGTTTAGAAAAAAAGGATACATGTGATTTGGAAGTCAGAGGGTCTCTTTGGGTAAGAACTGCTCCAGCCCCTACCTCGGAGGCATCAACCTCTAAAGTGAACTGTAGGTCAGGATCAGGATGGCGGAGGACAGGAGCAGAACAGAAAGCCTTTTTCAGAGAAGAAAAGGCATTTATGGCCTCAGGAGGCCAATGTTTGCAGTCCTTATTCTGTCTAGTCAATTCAGTGAGAGGAGCGACTGTTTGACAAAAGTTCTTTATGAACGTGTGGTAATAATTGGAGAACCCCAAGAACCTCTGTAATTCCTTTAAGAAGGAAGGTTGAGGCCATTCTAGTACAGTGGTGAGTTTAGCAGGATCCATGGCAAAACCCTACTTCGAGATGACATATCCAAGGAATTGGATCTGGACTTGATCAAACTCACACTTTTCTAGCTTCGCTACCAATGAGTTAACCCTGAGACGAAGAAGCACCTGTCTCACGTGCCTGTGATGCTCCTCTAAAGTGGAAGAGAAAACAAGGATATAATCCAAGTAGACGATGACAGTGCGGTTGAGGAGGTCACGAAAGACGTCGTTGACTTCAGGGGCATTACACAGCCCAAAGGGCATTACAAGGTATTCGTAATGCCCAGATCTTGTGTTGAAGGCAGTCTTCCATTCGTGGCCTGGAGAGATGCAAATTAAATTGTATGCCCCACGTAAGTCCAATTTAGTGAAGAAGCAAGCATTCTGGAGTGAGTCATACAATTCAGTGATCAGTGGTATGGGATAGTGATTCTTGATGGTTATGTTGTTCAAGGCCCTGTAGTCTATGCAGGGTCTGAACCCACCATCCTTCTTACCAACAAAAAAGAAGCCTGTCCCAGCAGGAGAAGAAGAAGGGCGAATTAAACCTTTAGCTAGGTTCTCTTGGATGTACTCCTCCATGGATTTGGTTTCAGCCTTGGAGAGAGGATACGTCCTGCCTTTAGGAAGTGGGGCTTTGGGAAGGAGGTCGATCTTGCAGTCATAGGGACGGTGGGGTGGCAGCACATCGGCTGCTTTTTTCTCAAACACATCAGCAAAGTCTGCATATACCAAAGGAAGGATGGAGGAAGTCAGGATGCTGGCTATGGGAACGTGGAGCAGGGGAGTGAATTTAGTAAGGCAGGAGTGGAAACAGGAGGCACCCCAAGAAGCCAGTTGTCCCTCAGCCCAGTCGAACTGTGGATTGTGTAAGGGAAGCCAAGGGAGACCAAGGATGACAGGCTGAGCTGGGGAATGAATGACCTCGAACTGGAGCTGTTCGGTATGAAGAACACAGACGATCAGGGTCAGGGGTAAATGGATCAAACCTGAACCAAGGGGGGAGCCATCCAGGGTAGTTATCTTGAGACAATCTATTTTCTGTAGAAGAGGTAGACCAGCTTGAATCATAAAACGGTGATCCAGGAAGTCAGCGCCACACATACACTGAGCGGACACAGCCCTAGGCAACGAGAATGGAGAGGACGCTGTGCCCCTAGCAACGGCGCGGCGTGACAGCGCGGACAGAAAAAACACTTCCACAAAGGAAGGAACATCAAGCAACTAATAAGTTGACTAATACCTCTTCCAATTGACAACGACAGGCGTATCGGAGTCGTTCAAGTAGCGAAAAACCTTCTTTAACAATACAAAAGGTGATTAAGCATACATCTGAAGGAACCACTTTAGCATCAGATGAAGGAATTATACTGTCTGAATCTGAGATTTTACCTTCACAGACTACTGGTGTATCCTCCTCATAGACTTATGAGGAAGGGCAACCTGTGTAGTAGCAGGTGGAATAGAAACATTACTATCTGAATCTCTAATATTCCTCTTGCAATTTCCCATTAGTATAGGAAAAGCAGACAATTTCCGTGGATATCGCAGAAGATACCTGAGCAAAAAAGAAAATTTTGCAAGCAAATAAGCTCCTCCAGGAGACTGAGAGGAAAACACAGGGCACTGTATGTGACGCCATAAAGGTTTGGGACATTAGAGGAGAAAACTGTGGCATTGCCTAAACAGCATCATCCTGAGAGACATAATATGGGTCAATCTTTGACATAATATAGAAACAGAGCTCTAATTCCGTTAAAAGACTCACATAAATGGAGTACGGCTAGACTCAAACTTTGAACAAAAGGAAAGATCAGAGCAAACCTACTCTGGCTTTCAAAAACAATAACATTTTGATTGAAGTGAAAGAAATCCAATTTTCTTCAGACACCAAAACTTCACCACCTCCATGCACCAAGGCAAAGAGAAAGACTGGAGTTTGTGAGAAGGGAAGTGATACTTATCAGCTTTGCTGTGGTGCTCTTTGCCTCCTCCTGCTGGCCAGGAGTGATATTCCCAACAGTAAATGATGACGTTGTGGACTCACCATATCTTAACGATAATACCCCAGTTCAAACCCCTTAAAAAGACATAACATGCATGGTTTTGGAGCGGAACGGGTTAATTGTATTACTACACACTATTAAAGGAATCTGATAACATACAGACCTGTCAGCATGTAATCTAATCACTAAACTAACAAAATTGTCATTAATCCTGGGCATTTTGTTTTTGGATTTTAAAATCGGGAGATTTTCAAGGCAAATAACACTTTCACACTGACAATATCAGCCGAGGTTCAAAAAATAAAATTTATGCTTTACCTGATAAATTTCTTTCTTTCCGGACATGGAGAGTCCACAACGTCATTACAATTTCTAGTGGGATATTCACTCCTGGCCAGCAGGAGGAGGCAAAGAGCACCCCAGCAAAGCTGTTAAGTGTCACTTCCCTTACCCATAAGCCCCAGTCATTCAGCTTGAGGGAAATGGAAAAAGAAGATAACACAAAGGTGTAGAGGTGCCTGAGGTTTAGTAAAAAATTACTGTCTAATCTTAAGGGTGGGGTCGTGGACTCTCCATGTCCGGAAAGAAAGAAATTTATCAGGTAAGCATACATTTTATTTTCTTTCCTAAGACATGGAGAGTCCACAACGTCATTCCAATTACTAGTGGAAACCAATACCCAAGCTAGAGGACAAGGAATGAACAGGGATGGAGAACAAGACAGGTAGACCTAAACAGAAGGCACCACCGCTTGAAGAATCTTTCTCCCAAAAGAGGCCTCAGCCGAGGCAAAAGTATCAAATTTGGAAAATTTGGAAAAAGTATGCCGCCATGCGAATCTGTTCCACAGAAGCTTCATTTTTGAAAGCCCAAGAACAGGAGACAGCCCTAGTGGAATGAGCTGTAATTCTCTCAGGAGGCTGCTGTCCAGCAGTCTCATAAGCAAAATAAATCATACTTCTCAACCAGAGGGAAAGAGAAGTAGAAGTGGCCTTCTGACCCTTATGCTTTCCAGAGAAACAAACAAACAGGGCAGAATACCGGCGAAAATCCTTAGTAGCCTGTAGGTAAAATTTGAGAGCATGCACAACATCCAAGGTATGCAACAGACGTTCCTTATGAGAAGAAGGATTAGGACAGAGAGAAGGAACAACAATTTCCTGATTAATATTTCTATCCAAAACCACCTTAGGGAGAAACACCAATTTAGTAAGAAGGACCGCCTTTTCTGCATGAAAAATAAGGTAAGGCGAATCGCACTGCAAAGCCGAGAGTTCGGAAACTCTAAGAGCAGAAGAAATAGCAATAAAAAACAAAACCTTCCAAGATAACAGCTTAATATCTATGGAATGCATTGGCTCAAACGAGCCTGCTGCAAAACTCTAAGAACAAGGTTAAGACTCCAAGGAGGAGCAATAGGTTTAAACACAGGCTTGATTCTGATCAGGGCCTGACAAAAAGATTGAACATCTGGCACATTCGCCAGACGCTTATGTGAAAGAATAGATCATGCAGAAATCTGCCCTTTCAGAGAACTGACTGACAACCCTTTCTTCAGACCATCCTGGTGAAAAAACAAAATTCTAGAAATCCTGACTCTACTCCAAGAGTAGCCCTTTGATTCACACAAATAAAGGTATCTACGCCATACCTTATGGTAAAGTTTACGAGTAACAGGCTTGCGAGCCTGAAGCATGGTGTCAATGACTGACTCAGAAAACCCACACTTAGCCAGAACTAAGCGTTTAATCTCCATGCAGTCAGCTTCAGAGAAACTAGATTTAGATGGAGGAAAAGACTATGAGTTAGAAGGTCCTTCCTCAGAGGTAACCTCCAAGGAGGAAGAGATGACATCTTCACTAGGTCTGCAAACGAGAACCTGCGAGGCCATGCAGGAGCTATTAGAAGTACAGACGTTTTCTCCTGTTTGATACGAGCAATGACTCGTAGAAGGAGCGCATACAGAGGAAATAGGTATGCTAGACCAAAATCCCAAGGAACCACCAGGAGCATCTATCAGGGCTGCCTGAGAATCTCTTCACATTGAACCGTACCTTGGAAGCTTGGCATTCTGATGATCCAACTCTGGCACCCCCCACTTGAGGGTTAACCTGGAGAACACCTCCGGATGGAGAGCCCACTCCCCGGAATGAAAGGTCTGTCTGCTTAGAAAATTTGCCTCTAAGTTGTCCACTCCTGGAATGTGGATGACAGATAGAAGACAATTCTGAGCTTCCGCCCACTGAATAATCTGACTCACCTCCTTCATGGCCAAGGAACTCTGAGTTCCTCCCTGGTGGTTGATGTAAACCACTGAGGTGATGTTGTCCGACTGGAACCTGATAAACAGAGCTAAGGACAATTGAGGCCAAGCCATTAGAGCATTGAAGATTGCTCTCAACTCCAAGATGTTTATGGGGAGAGAAGACTTTTCCCGAGTCCATAGGCCCTGAGCCTTTAACGAGTACCAGACTGCTCCCCAGGCTAGCAGGCTGGCGTCCGTGGTCACAATCACCCAGGAGGGTCTTCGGAAGTATGTGCCCTGAGACAGATGATCCTGAGAAATCCACCACAAGAGTCTCTTGTCAACTGGTCCAGATCTATCCTCTGAGACAAATCTGAATGGTCTCTGTTCCATTGTCTGAGCATGCATAATTGCAGAGCTCTCAAATGGAATCCAGCAAAGGGAATGATGTCCATAGAAGCAAACATCGGACCAATTACCTCCATGCATTGAGCCACTAATGGCCGAACAGTAGACTGTAGAGAGAGGCAAGAAGAGAGAAGTTTGGACTTTCTGACCTCCGTCAGAAAAATCTTGAAAGATAGGGCATCTATGATAGTCCCTAAGAAACACACCCTTGTAGCTGGAACATCCGTAGAAACGTAGAAAAGACAACAAGATCTCTGTATGAGAGTTTTGCCACCGCAATTCCCTGAGACCTGACAACCCAAGAGAGCCCCCAGAACCTTTGAGAAAATTCTGGGAACTTTGGCAAGGCCAAACGGAAGAGCAACAAACTGAAAGTGCTTGTCTAGAAAAGCAAATCTCAGGAACTTGTGATGATCCCTGTGGATGGGAACATGAAGATACACGTCCTTCAGGTCTATGGTCGTCATGAACTGACCCTCTTAGACCACAGGAAGAATGGAACAAATGGTTTCCATTTTGAAGGACGGTACCCTGAGAAACTTGTTGAGATACTTTAGGTCTAAAATGGGTCGAAAAGTTCACTCTTTTTTGGGAACCACAAACAGATTTGAATAGAATCTTAGACCCTGTTCCCTCACTGGAACTAGAACAATCACTCCCAGGGAGGAAAGGTCCGGAACGCCTTTTAAGAATGCCTCTCTTTTTACCTGATCCGCAGATAACCTTGAGAGGAGAAATCTGCCCCTGGGAGGACAAGATTTGAATTCTATTTTGTAACCCTGAGATACTATGTCCACAGCCCAAGGATCTGGGACATTTTGTATCCAGGCTTGACAAACAAGAAAAATCTGCCCCCAACTTGATCCAATCCTGGAACGGGGACAGACCCTTCATGCAGACTTAGGCCCCTATTTATTAAAGGTCTTGCGGACCTGATCCGACACTGCGGATCAGGTCTGCAAGACCTTGCTAAATGCGGAGAGCAATACGCTCTCCGCATTTAACATTGCACCAGAGCTGCTGGTGCAACGCCACCCCCTGCTGACTCGCGGCCAATCGGCCGCCAGCAGGGAGCTGTCAATCAACCCGATCGTACTCGATCGGGTTGAATTGCGGCCCAATATTGCAGGTTCCAGAGGATGATAGCAGTGAACAAGTGCTTGGCAAGCACGAAACATGTCTGCTGCATAAGGAGCGCAGCTTTCCTCCCTTTTGACTTGTATTATTTTATCTGAGTCCTGGTCAGTTTGTGCTGTGCCTTAGCTGAACTGTACTGTGCTCGTTGGTGTTTTTAATGTGCATGACAATAAAGGAACTTTCTACTTTTAACCGGCATTGGAACTACTACTTTTTGTACTTGGATCTCTTACTTGTTTAGCGTATAGGACGGATACGCTACCGTTCCCTACTGGTTCATGTGACTGTGATGTCATCCCCACTCTCCTGTGTGCCAAATACCGGAAGTGCTGTTCATATGCGGTGAGGACATGATAGAGCGCACTGCTTGTGTGTTTGTTTGTGTCCAGAGGATGATATATATGATAAGTTATTACACTCACATGTATTAAAGCACCTCAATTGGTGCTAATGACACAGTCTGGGATCAATGACAGTCACCCAGCAGACCGACCTCCCGGATTGATACAGAGTCTGTATAGGAGATAGGAAGCACAAAAAGCCTATATGGCCTAGTATTGTATGGCTAAGGTATTAGCACACCAGTAAGATATAAAGTGTAAACTCACATTTGGTGGAGCATCTCCAGTGATGCTATAGAGGCAAGCTGGGATCAATTCAGTCACCCAACAGACTTAATACCATGGCATACAGGATACAGCAGTCTTCTTAGCTTGTCTATAGGTCAGTAAGGTCCTCAAAGAATAACCAAATCTCAGGCAGCAAGTGTTTTAGTAAAAGTTAAAATCACTTTAATAAAATATAGGATAATTGCGACGAGTTTCTCAGTCTCAGACTGTTTCCTCAAGCATAATAAAATAGTTTACAAACACTTGCTATATATACCTAACCAAACCAATTACCATAATTGATACCACTTGTTGTGGGGGTGATCTATGACATCATTAGTATCCTAGCTACAGATATGTTTTGACAACAAAGGTGTATAGATATACCCAGTTTGTATGTTTTAAATCAAACAATATAAATGCACATTATAGCATATAATGCATGAATTGATCACAAATAAATTATACAATAAAAATACATATAAAAACAATTTGCATGTTTTTTTTATAAAACAGACCAAAACAGATATCCATTGTGACTTTTGATAGATTAATCATAAATGATCGCTCTTTATATACAATGTGTAGGCAGAACATATATAGATTACACACCTTAGTTGTTTCTACTAAATTCCTTGTTTTACTATTTCTTTTTTATAACAGATCGTTCCTAACCGGCAATGCCCCATTATGATCCCTAATTAAGAAGTAATACACTTTGTTTTTGTCGTTCTCATTCATTTTTCAGGCATTTGTATTTAAGCCGTAGATTATCCAACATCTAGATTTCAAATACACATAACTTACGATTTTATAATGAGGACTATTCCTACTAAGGAATAAATCAAGTAAAAACAAGCTTTCAAGTTATTTTAAATCTAGATCACTTACTTTATTTCAAACGCCGTTTGAACTTCTCAATGGCGTGCGTGTGAAACTTATGCGCATGTCAGTAGCGTTACCATAGGTACCAAAAGACCTATTCGGCTCCACGCTAAGCGCAAGTAAATGCTGTTACGTGAAAGGATAATGTAATCCTATGAGCGAGAGTAACTATTGGCTGTGTTCCATCTCGGGGGCGTTAATTAGCCTAATCGCTCTGTAAATTGTCAGTATTATAACACTATAAAGTAATGTGGCCATAATCCACCTACAGTTGATAAACACAATATTGTGATAATGATGAATATTATTGGTAACTAATAAATAATATGCAATATATATTATAATAAAAATAATGGAATAAACATACAATATATAAAGTGATAACATATTGGTATATATAATGTGTGAGGATTATTAAATAAACTTCTTTTGATATAAAGGGCTAATTCCAAGTGATAAAACTAAATGAATATTTCATGAGTAATATATATAATAAAAGTTTGTATAAGTATATATGTAAATATCCTTCTTCCAAAAACGATAGAGCATATACAACCCCTATTCTTCTAGATATTCCTATTCTTATGTGACTATCATATATATTCGTGTTACCTATACTAAAATGGGATAATTAAAAGAATTAATTACATGACCTAAGTGACTTGAGAATAATATTATTATAATGTGTGTGTGTGGAAAAAAAATAATAATATTAATGATAAATAAATAAAAATAATAAGACCTGATATGTGTTATGATGTGTGTATAGTGATAGTTAGGTTTAATGAATAATAAATATCAAGTAATGTGATAATAAGAAATGATATAATTCATATGTATATTCAGGAGTGTGTGATGTGTAAACTCCATCCTTAATACTTGATGTAAGTAATATGATTAAAGCTAATTCCGGTATTGTGATATTAATTCATATAATATACTTGTATAGTGGATGTAAAGGTTCATTAAAGGTCAAAGGCTGCTAGGTCTACGCACTCATTCAGACCCTCAGGAACTAAAGTGTGTAACTTATGTATCCAAAATGTTTCTCTACGGCGTAAAGTGAGCATAGGATTATGACTATTTCGTGGTACTTGTTCTATAGGTAATATATGAACTGATTTTGAGCCACCTTTATGCACATGAGCACAATGCCTTGATAAGCAGTGTTTTAAAAATTTCCTTTTAATATTTTATTTGTGTTCACTCCATCTCCTCTTGATGGTTCGGGAGGTGCGTCCCACATATTGGACCCCACAGGTACAACCAATTAGGTATATTACATACGTTGATTCGCATGAAAGTCTTTTAGTGATCTTGAATTGTTCACCCGTTTGGTAGGAACAAAAAGTGTTAGTTCCACTTTTCACTACTTTGCACATATTGCACCTTGGCTTTAAACATCTAAAGACTCCATTCCTGGGCATAAAATTACCCAAAAAAGTCCTATTAGGACCTGCAACTAGATTTTGTTGTGGTACCTTATCTCTCACTATCTTGCTTGGGGCTAGTTTGTTCTTAAGTGTAGGAGCTCTCCTATACACCATTCTAGGTTTCGTAGAAATAACATTTTTAAGAAATGGGTCATCACATATAATAGGCCAGTGTTTCAATATGATGTTATTAATTTCCCGGTATCGACTACTGTAGCCTGTAATAAATAATGGTGTTTTAAATAACTCATTATTTCTTTCTCTGTTGGTGTTGTCCTTATTATTAACTTGTGACAGATATTTATTTCTGTCGTCATGGAGAGCTCTAGAATATTCTTTCTGTACCAAATCAAGGGGATAACCCTTTTCTATGAATCTATCTCTGAGAATCACAGACTGTTTTTTATAGCTTTCTATTGTACTGCAATTCCATCAAATTCGTCTGAACTGCCCATAAGGGACGTTCTTCTTCCAGCAATGATAGTGATTGCTGCCGTAATTTAAAAAACTGTTACAGTCTACCTTTTTGAAAAAAGTTTCCGACATGATATTGCCAGTTGCAGAAAAATATAAAAGTAAATCCAAATATTCGATCATATTAGGCTGAATATTACTTGTGAATTCCAAATCAAATTCATTGGAATTAAGAGAGTTGGTATATGTTAGAGCTTCCTCATATGAGCCTCTGAACAAAAAGATCAGATCATCTATATAACGGCCATAGAACACCAGACTCGCACCCATAGGAGATCCATAAACATGAGTCTCCTCAAATTTGCCCATATACAAATTGGCAAAACTGGGTGCAAATCTGGTGCCCATGGCCGTCCCCTTCACCTGAAGGTAATATAGACCCTGATAGAGAAAATAATTGTGGTGCAAAATAAAATGAATTAGCTCATTTATAAATTGTTGTTGTTGTTTTTTTAAATGAAGGTAAAGTAATCACATATTTTTGTAAAAATGAGTCCACGTAGGCAGATACATGGTCTGTGAGGCTATCAATGCCAGCCACTATAGGATGACCAGGAGGCTTGAAGGAATTTTAGTGTATTTTAGGAAGATGGTAGTAAAAGGCCACACTCGGATTTTTAGGATATAAATAATCTTTAGACCGCTGCTTCATAACTGGGGCTTGATAGATAGGCCCCTTAGTCTCAGATGAGGGCTTTTTTGATTGCTTCCCCTTATTCCAAGTCTGATTGGGTCTCCAAGAGGACTTGGAGAAGGGAGAGGAAGACTTTTGACCTTTGAATTTACCAAAGGAATGGAAATTAGAACTCTGATGTCCCTTAGGTCTATTCTTCTTGTCTTGAGGTAGAAAGGATCCCTTTCAACCCGTAATTTCAGAAATTATCTCCGCAAGACCAGGACCAAACAGGGTCTTACTATTGTAAGGTAGCGACAGGAGCTTGGATTTGGAGGTAACATCAGCTGACCAAGATTTCAGCCACAGAGCCCTGCGGGCTAGGACAGTGAAGCCAGACATCTTGGCTCCTAGTCTAATGAATTGCTTGTTGGCATCAGAGATAAAGTAATTGGCTAGTTTGAGAGCCTTAATCCTATCTTGGATCTCCTCCAAAAGAGTCTCCTCTAAAATAAATTCGGACAAAGCATCACACCAATAAGATGCTGGACTTGATACTGTGGCAATAAAAACTGCAGGTTTCCATTGTAGACCCTGATGAACATACATTTTCTTTAAATAAGCCTCCAGCTTTTTGTCCATGGGATCCTTAAAAGTACAGCTATCCTCAATAGGAATCGTGGTTCTCTTAGCCATAGTAGAAATAGCCCCTTCTACTTTAGGCACCGTGTGCCATGAATCGCGAATGGAGTCAGCAACAGGAAAAATATTTTTAAAAAACGGGAGACGGGAGAAAGGTATCCCTGGCTTATCCCATTCCTGTGCAATGATCTCCGACACATGGCCTGAAACAGGAAACACTTCCACAGAGGAAGGAACATCATAGTATTTGTTAAGCTTACTAGATTTCTTAGGGTTGACAGAGACAGAAGAATCGGAGTTGTCAAAAGTAGCCAGTACCTCCTTTAGCAGTAAACAAAGGTGTTCAAGCTTAAATCTGAAGTTTACTTCTTCAGAATAAGTCAAAGGATTTATACTGTCAGAATCTGAGATTTAACCCTCAAAGCTACCGAGGTATCCTCCTCATCAGACTTATGAGGGAAGTCAACCTGTGCAGCAGCAGACAGGACAGACACCTTACACTCAGAAAAATGTTTAGATTTCCTCTTGTGCTTCCCTATCATGGGAAAAGCAGATAAAGCCACAGATACCGCAGAAGATATCGTGCATCAAAATCTATTGGCAAATAAACTCCTCCAGGAGGCTCAGAGGAAATGCAGGGCACTGTATGTGAAGCTGTTGAGGCTTGAGACGTGTGAGGAGAAAGCTGTGGCACTGGCTGAACAGCATCATCCTGAGAGACATAAGGCTCAGAAACAAGTAATTTGTCTTTACATTTTAAAGCTTTTTTTAAACATGAGGAACAAAATTGCATAGGTAATGCAATTTGGGCATCCAAACATTATAAGCATTTATTAAAAAGAACAGACACCTGTTCATTATCCATTGCTGATAAAGGCCCAAAAAAGAAGGAATGTCACTTAAAGAAAAAAAAAATTTCTTCAAAACTCTAGGCAAATAAATAAAAAATACACCTCTACGCCTCAGAAGCTGAGGTGCCCTACCGTAACCTTCAGAGACTAAACCAACTAAGGACTCTCCAGTCGACCAGACGATATCTCACAGCGGCAACAAATAGAAACTCACAGAAATGACACTGCTCCGCTCTCAGAAGCGGAAGATCGGGAGGTTACGTGAGCGGCATCAAAGGAAACTGTGCAATAAGAAAAATAAGCCCACGTTTCATACCTTGCTTTAAAAAACAGAGTAACCGTTTAAAACATCCTCCCACATGAAATGTTATGAAATTAAAAATCATATAGACCATAAGGTCAGAGGCCATTCCAAATCTATAAAGAAGGCTGTTCTTTTCACATACAAATAGTGCCTGCAAACTACTCCAAAGAATCCTTACTAAAGGATTATAAATGTCCCATGAAATTAATGCAGAATTAAAAAAGATAGTCTCCAGTACATAGAAGACAAAAGCACTTACCGGCAAATCTAGCTGTCGGGCAGGAAGACAGTTCACAAGGCATGAAAGGACACATACTCCTTAAAGAGATCTGTAGAAAAAGAAAGAACAGAGTAACCAACTCTGGCTTTCTATACCGAAGGCAGCAAATACGTTAGAAAACAAAGCAAGGACCACCAGTTTCTAACTGCTTAAAAGCCATCACTACTCTTACTCAAGAGATTGACGTGGACACAGCTAAACCCAAATCCTTGCTTGCAGGGAAAAGTACCCAAAAAAGGAATAAAATCTTCAGACACCAACTTCACGTCCTCCATTGACAGAGGCAAAGAGAATGACTGGGTGTTATGGGTAAGGGAAGTGACACTTAACAGCTATGTTGGGGTGCTCTTTGCCTCCTCCTGCTGGCCAGGAGTGAATATCCCACTAGTATTTGGAATGACGTTGCTGACTCTACACGTATTAGGAAATAAATTGATATCTGCTGAAAGCAAGCGTAACCCCTACATTTTTAAACTAATATAACATACTTAACACTCTTTCCCTTTTAAGCTCTATAAATATATACTTTTCAGTAATCTAGTCACCGTTAAAATTCTGAAAGGTAAAAAAACCTCTTTGTGTAGTAGTCATATGATTACCAACCTGTGTCTGCTGTGTTGGGGTGGAAAATAGTGTTGGTATATGAAATTAACTGAAGTTGTCGGTTCAGATTGTCCATTTTTGGGCTGGATAATGTAATGTGTCTTTCTCCTGCTCCTTTTATTGTCACACCTTCTACTTCTGCGGCAACATCAAATGTTCCTAGGGTACCTGAAAGGCTCACCTACAGCACCAAAAAAAAATACAAAACATTAAGTATTTTCTAAAAGTTTTATGATGTGTAAGAATAGTGTTTTTTTGGCCTCACAGAATGATTTGAAATGTAAATAAAGACAAAGGAAATGTCACACTTTTGAAAAGCTACAGAATCTACTTAGCCACGAACACTGAAACTGGAAGTGACAGCACAAAAAGCAGATTATTCTAGCCAACTGGTTTAATATAAATCAACCCACTCAGAGAAAGGCATACAGTAGGCAGAGTACCTAATCAGGAAACATGGGTCTTCATGTGCTGTTATACTAAATGTGAAGGAGGGGATTTAACAATCAAAACAAAAGTCCTGTTTCCCTCAAGTTTATTGTGACAACACACTAAGCAAGAAATTAATAAATGTACCAAAGCAGTATCACAGTATGGGAAGGTATAATTGTCCAGTGACAAACAGGGCAATGCTTTCCCTAAGAAAGAAACAGTCAGAAACCAGAAAATAAACTGCAAAACATTTCTTCCAAAGGTCATCCCAGACTATGCTGAAGCAATACAATTTGTGAGGGTATATGATGATTTGAGTTGCATTAATTTGTAAACAAAGTGTTACTGTAAACTGGAGCGTCCTTGTGCATTTTTCTTTCTGTTTGGTCTTTTAAATACTTTGAATAAAGCTGAATTATGTTTTCTTCCTGAATAAATTGTTTTTTCTACTTTTGTTTATTAGAAGAGACAATCTACTACAACATATCCCTCTAAATATGGCGGCCAAGGTTAGACCAATTGCATGCTGTCAAACAAAGCCAATAACACCCATTAGTTTCTACCAATAGCTCCTAAACGACACACTCTTGCATATTCAGATTCACATTTAAAGCATGAGTCATTTTAATAGTTCTTTCCAAGGAATCACTCTCATGTTTGGTACTTAATCATGTGTTTAGGAGATAAGAGAATTGTTTTGGAAGTTGATTATTCACCTATGGTAGCAAAGACATTACAAACTGCTGTCATGGGGATAAGCTCCAGCCTGTAAAATGAAAACTTGATGAAGAGGTTGACTAGATTAGGTAAACATGAGATACTCAGAAGCCGTTATATGGACAGAAGAATGGTGAGTACCTTTGTGAATATAGGTGAAACTATAAACAGATCATTGGGAAAGGCCACAAACTGAAAATGTTGGCAAGCAAAGGCAAATAAACTTATAACATATAAGATGTGTGGAGATATGCAGATTAGTATTCTGAAAATCAATGGCAGAGATGCATTGGCCAGGTTCTATAGCTCACAGAATAAAACATTTATATTGTGAATCTTGAACATTTGACAAATCTATTAAGGGTCTTGAAATCTTGCCCTGGATAAGCATCTCTGGAAGAAGGATAGTTAAAGGGACATTATACACTAGATTTTTCTTTGCATGAAGGTTTTGTAGATGATCCATTTATATAGCCTATACAGTTTAAAAAAATAAATATGTATAGTTTTGCCTATTTTTAAATAACATTGCACTGATTTTCAGACTTCTAACCAAGCCCCAAAGTTTTAGGAGAAAACTGATGTATACCTTCTCCAGCTTGCTCCTGTTTGTGTAAAGGGCCTTTTCATATGCAGAGGAAGGGGGAGGGGGGGAGTGTCTGCTCTTTTTGCTATAGAACCACTTGCAGTGGGTGTTCTACCTAACCTTTTCAACAGTGCTAAACTGGGAGCTTCTAAGTAAGTTTTTTTTTTTTTTTTTTTTTTTGAAAGTTCAAAGCAAAGTCTTTTAATTTAACATTATAGCACAGGTCCCAGAATATTTTATTTAATAACACACTTAGCTTCCAATGGAAACTTAACATCTGTCTAGCAGCACAGAAAATGGTTTATGATACTCAATGATGGATAAATATGAAAAGTGGCATACTGCTGGTTTTGATTGTCAACTAATATTTTTTTATTTTTTTTATTTTGTTTTTATTGAGGTTTGAAAAAGGCTTACAAAATTCTTGAAATCAAGATAACATTTAAACAAAACAATATCGAAATACAATCTTAACAGAGTTTATCGTGCCTTACAGTCTTCGAGCCTTCTAGGGTTCGGAGGGGGCCTCTTTTGGGTCCCTTTGTCTTCATAAAACAATAAAAAGGCTCTCGCAGAGAATAAGAGACCACTTATGGATCCCATTCATGAAACCTCATTTTTCCAATAAGTATTGTAAATAATTTAGTTAAACTATAGAAAAGGGGTTAAAAAAGATAATAGGGGAGGAGGAACAAGGGGAAGGGTAAGGGGTTAGTGTTGCTGTGCTTATTGAGATAGTTATCGACAGTTTTTTCCTTTTGGATAAAGCAAGTTGACTCGTTTAGGATTCTATTTAGACAGTTAGGGTTTCATGGGGCTGGCGATGTGTGTGTGTTTCCCACCTTATCCGTGTTTTTTTGGGTGTGACTAGGTCGCTTTATTGTAGTTTGTTTTGTTTACGCGTGGTTAGTGTGGAGTGTTATAGTTTAAGGTAGTGTTCCCATAGTGCTGTCATTTCAGCATATGTCTCCATTTTGGCGTATTTAACAAAATAATACTCCTCTAGGTCCAGAAATTCTGATACTCTCTTAGTCCAGAGCAATGTGGAGGGGACCTCCTTGCTTCTCCAGTTTCTAGCCAGTAGGTATCTAGCACTATTAGTAATGATGTAAAAAAGTTTGAGGCGATGTTTCTGTTTAAAATGGGGAGGTCTACTTAGTAGCCAGATTGAAGGGTCTAGAGGGAATTGGGTATCAAGGACTTTTTCTATTTCTCTGATTATATCTCTCCAGTAGTTTTGGACCACATTGCACCACCACCACATGTGAGCCAGGTTGCCACAGCTATGTCCACATCTCCAGCATTGCTTGGATGTGTTGCGGTATAGTCGGTGTAATTTAGTCGGGGAAAGGTACCATCTGTGTAAGATTTTTAAATTGATTTCCTGCATGGAGAGTGAAATTGATGTTTTCGTGATATTTTGAAAGATTAGTGTGCTGGTGTGGGGTAAGATTGTTATACCTAGTTCGTCTTCCCATTTTTCTAGGAAGGGAGGGGTTTGGCCAGGAGAGTTTTGTGTTAATATTCTATAAATTAGTGCGAGAGAGTGTGATATTGGAGGAGTTCTTATGCATAGTTTCTCAAAGTTGGTTAATGGTCGAACCATGTTTCTAGAGTGTTCGTGTGTTGTTATGAAGTGATGAACACGGGCATATTGGAACCAGTTTTGGAAAAGAGTATAACCCTTGTCAATCAGTTCCGCCTGTGGTAGTAGTTTTTCATTTGATATAATATAGTGAATAGGGATATCCCTATAGTATGAACCCGGAGTGTCTGTTGTTATGGGTGTTCCTAGTGTGAATTGGCCATTATCTATAATTGAGGTTAGTGGAGAAGGTTTAGATGATATGTAGGTGTGGGTAGCTATTGTGAATTCCCATATTTTATACGTTTCTGTGGTCAGATGAGAGTTATAATTAAGCTTTGTGGTTGGTTTGTTAAGATTCCAGCATTGTTTTCCTAGGTGTGGGTTGTTTGATATTGAGTGTTCTAATTGAACCCATCTTTTATGTTCATAATGTATACACCAGTCAACTATCCTTTGTAAGAATATGGCTTGTCGGTACTTTGATATGTTAGGTATGCCTAGTCCTCCTTGGAGTTTTGGGGTTTGCATGATGTTTTTATTTATCCTGGGGGGGGCGGCGGCGCCAGACAAAGTCACTAAATGCTTTCTGTAGGGTGGGAATGTAGTTTTTAGGGATCGGGATTGGTAGGGCCTGCAATATATATAATAGTCGTGGGAATATATTCATTTTGAGAACATTTATTTTGCCCAGCCAGGAGAGCTTTTTGGAGAGCCAGGATGATAGATCCCTAATAATTGTTTTTTGTATTGGTATATAGTTTAGTGTGTAGGTTTGTTCGATAGAAGTGGTTAGTTGTATTCCTAGGTAGTGTAGGGAGTGGGTTCGCCATGTAAATGGCATTAGGGTTTTGATATGTGCTAGAGCTGTGTCGGTTAAGTTAATATTTAAGGCTTCGGATTTGGAAACATTTATAGAAAAGTTGGATAGTGACTGGAAGATTTGGAATTCCTGTAAGAGGGGGGTTATTGAATTTTCGGGGTTTGCTAACGTGAATAAGATGTCGTCGGCAAACAGAGACATTACGTATGTTTGTGTTCCTACCTGTATTCCGCTAATTGAGGGGTTTTGCCTGATCTTTGTGGCTAAGGTTTCTATGAAGCAGGCGAACAATAAGGGAGATAGGGGGCAACCTTGCCTTGTGCCATTGGTTATGTTGAAGGATTTGGATAGTGTGCCATTGATAAGTAATTTTGCGTTGGGGTGAGAGTATAAGGCAAAAATTCTGGTAATAATCTTAGGTCCGAGACCCAATTTAGTTAAGGTGGCTTTAAGGAAATCCCAGCCAACACGGTCAAAGGCCTTTTCGGCGTCTATTGACAGAAGGATCCCTGGGACCTCCTTATCTTGCATGTATTGAATTAGATTGAGGGCCCTGACCGTGTTGTCTTTCGCCTCGCGTCTAGGGACGAACCCCACCTGATCCTGATGGATCAGATCTGGTAATACCAGATTCATTCTGTTAGCTAATATCTTTGCAAATATTTTTACGTCTGAGTTAATTAGTGAGATAGGGCGAAAGTGAGAGGGGTGTTCTAATGATTTATTGGGCTTAGGGAGGAGAATGATGTGGGCTTCTAACAGTGTAGGGGAGAATTGTTTAGATTCATCAATGTATTGGAAAAATGAGGTAATGTGGGGGAGTAATTCTTCCTGGAATGTCTTGTAATATCGATTGCTAAAACCGTCTGGCCCTGGAGATTTCCCAGATGGGAGGTCTTTAATTGCTAGTTTGATTTCTTCTGCTGTTATGGGGTCTTCTAGTTGGTTTTGTTGGTTAGTGGTAAGATGGGGTAAATGAAGGGATGAGAGGTATGTATTTATGTCGTCAAATAGGGCTGTTTGTGGGGTCGCTGGATTGCCAGGGTTGGAGCGCAAGTTATATAGTTTTTGAAAGTATGTCCTAAAGGTGTTCGTAATAGCCTGGGTTGAAAAGTGTGATGTATTGTTATCGTCCTTGATGTGTAGGATGTAGTTTTTTTTTTGTTTTACTCTGAGGTAACGAGCAAGGGATCTACCTGATTTGTTGCGGCCTTCGTAGTTCGCTTGTTGTAAGCGGAGTGCTTGACGTTTGTGTTCCTTATTTAGGTAGAGTGCTAGTTTATCTTTTTCAGCTTGGATAGAGAGTAGGAGGTCGTGATCAGTCGGGCAGCGTTTGTGTTGGGTTTCTAATTTGTCAATTTCTGAAAGAAGTGTTGATAGGAATGCTTGCTTTTGTTTGTTAATGGAGGCCTTAATGGCCATAAGTTCGCCCCGAATTACGCATTTGTGGGCTTCCCATATATTTAATTGGGACGTGTCTTCTGTAGAGTTATGGGTAAAGTATTCCGATATGGATTTGGATATTTGTTGGGATATTATAGGGTCGGAAAGGAGCTGTTCATCCAATCTCCATATATAGTCGTGTATAGGTTTAGACGGCCATATTAATGTAACTAGTACTGATGCATGGTCCGACCATGTTATGGGGGTAATTTGGGTAGATGTAAATAGTGACAGGCCTGTGACGTCAGTGAAAATATAGTCAATTCTAGAGTATTACTTGTAAGGGTGTGAGTAGAAGGTATAGTCTTCCTTGTTAGGGTGGTGGGTTCTCCATAAGTCTTGTGCTGTTAATTTCTTCAATGAGGTGAGTGTACGAGTTATCTGTGAAGTAGGGACTGAGGAATTAGAGGAGGAGCAATCCAGAGGTGGGTTAAGCGGCATGTTAAGGTCTCCGCAGATTATTAAGACTCCTTTTTGGTGTTCTAGAATAAGATTAGTTATATTGCTAATAAATATGGCTTGCTTTGTATTAGGGGTGTAGATAGATACTAACGTGACTGGGCGGCCATATAGTAAGCCTATTAGAATAATATATCTTCCAGCTTTGTCTCTAATGATTTTAATTTCTTTAAAAGGGACATTTTTCTTTATCAGTATTCCCACTCCATGTTTTTTAGATTTAGGATGGGAGGCATAAAAGCAGGTTCCAAATTTGAGGGTAAATGTGAGTGGTTCCCTTCCTTTGCGAAAGTGTGTTTCCTGGAGAAACAGTAGGTCTGACTTGTATCTATTAACATCTCTCAAGGCCTGATTTCTTTTTGAGGGGATATTGAGTCCCTTTGCATTTATAGATTGAATCCGTATTAAGTTGGTGGGTGGTTTTCTATGTGAGTGTTCAGCCATTAGAGTAGTGCAAAGTGAGATTATAGTAGTTGTCTATAGAGTATGTTAATTCAATGTTTGTGTAGGAGTCAGTATGATTAGGTAGTTTGTCAAGTGATAGTATTAGTGGTAATGTAACACAGCAGAGGGTAAGGGGGTTAGGTAAGAAGGAAAGAGTGGAAAAAAACATTGGTAAGAGAGATAAGATGTAGAGGAAGCGTTTCCCCTACATTGGCTTAAGTTAACTTTTCACAGCAATCAACAAATTATACTAGTTGTGGTAACTTGACTAGCTTAGCTTGTAAATAAGACATATTGGCCTAGCATGTTAAAGCATATCAACCTATAACAGGCAAACAAGGCAGCCCGATACATTAACATTGGTATATAGTGCATCATAACGACATTAAACATTAAACATAAGACATTAAGGATCTTCTTAGTATATAACTACCTGTAGTCGAACATCTTGGCTATGATGGTTAGTCAGCAGAGGTAGGTGTTCTATGCATTAAAATGTAAACATTTGTTATTAAGAGAAATAAGGGGGTAAGTAGACATAACGTAACAATATAACTTTGGTGGATTGATATGATAAGAGAAGTGGTATAAACAATTCCCTGTGAGTATTCCTTCTCTGCCTAAGGGTAAAGTCAGGTAAACTCTGGTATCTTCTCAAGCATTAGGCAAAGAGCAAATGTTAGTTTGCATTAGCGAGTTCACAGTGTCTATCATACAGGTGGGGTATATGACCTTACAGTCACTTGTTACAGGTCTCGCATCGTGAGGGCTCTTGTGGGTAAGAAACATGTGCCTCATTTAGGTTTAGGGTCTTTCACATTTTTCCTGGGTACTTTGGTCCATGACGACCTTTGGGCCTTTGGAGGATTATCTTGTGCGTTGTCTCTGGACGACGCTGCAGGAGAAGGGGGGTCCGGAAAATTAATATTGAGATTTTTAGATAGTGCTTCCAAGTCTTCTGGACCCTTGTAAGCGATAGTTTTGCCATCTTTATGCACCAAGAGGCTAAAGGGGAATCCCCATCGATATTTTATTTTATGTTCTTGCAGGAGGGTTGTGATAAAGCGTAGGTTTCGTCTCCTTTCAATAGTAGCCGGGCTAAGGTCCTGATAGACCTGGATGGAATGGCCTTGGAAGGATATTGATCGTTGGCTACGGGCTTGTTTCCACACTGCTTCTTTTTGGTGAAAGTGAGTGAATTTCAGAATCACATCCCTAGGTGGACTCGGCGGAGTAGGTTTCGGTCTTAGGGCGCGATGGGCCCTCTCAAGGGTTGTTTCACAAGTCTCCAGTGCGGGCTCTATTTGTTTGAAAAATTGTAGTAGGTATTCGACTAAGGATTCCTGGGTAACATCCTCAGGTATACCTCGGATGCGCAGATTGCTGCGGCGACTGCGGTTGTCAAGGTCTTCGACCTTTAGTTGTAGTGACTGGATAATGGAGTCCTGACAGCTTAGGCATTGGATGTTATCACTAACTTGTGACTCTAGGTATTCTTGTCCTTCCTCCAGGTATTCAAGTTTAGAGTTCATGTCAGACATATCTTTTCGTAAAGATGAAATCTCATTCTTGATGAATGTTTTCAAATCAGCTATGTCGCTCTTGGAGGGTAAGGAGGCTATATTTTGTTGTATCTGTGAGAGTTGGTCTTGAGGGAGAGGAGCGAGGCTTGTAGTAGGTTGTGATTCCATTATGTTAGGATTGTCAGGATTTTCCAGCTGGTGAGGTGAATTTTTTTGCGTAGATTTGAAATAGGTGCAGACTGATGGTGATTTTTTAGGTAGTGTTACCTTATGCGGTGCTTTATGTGGTCTAGTAGATCTCCTTGTTGCCATGTGCTAATATTGTGGAGGACGATGAGGCCAATGACTTTGGCCAGAACAGAGTGTCCTGTGTTGGAGCTAGGTGGTCATATAAGGGGAGAGTGCAACGTATTTGTGGAGTGTGTGCTGCAGCTGAGCTATCTTCTTGTTTCTTATTTGTGCTTATGTATATTGATAATGTAAGCCCCCATTAAACAGTCATTTGTTATGATATGATATTGCCAATGTGGATAGGTAAGCAGTTCCAGGTCATGTTTTTACCTGTTTGTATCCCAGTCTGGCCGCCATGGGTATAGCTATGTAGCCGCGTGGTCTTGCGTAGCTGCTGGGGTGCTGTGGTTCGGCTGAACGCGGCAAGAGAGAAGTGACCGCGGCCCTGCTTTAGTCTCGTCCGTATGTTATGGAGCGCGAACTTATAGGTTATTAGGGGTAAACAGTTGTTTTTGTGTTCTCTGCACTGTCGCGCCCCGTGTTTGTTGTTGCAGGGCTCAGTCGGTTCAGGTTGCGCAATCAAGATGGCGCTTGTTGTAAATCTGTAAGTCCCGATTTGCAAAGGAATCTGCCGACTTGTTTTTAGTTGTAAGTTTCAGTAAGGAGGTCGTAGGAGTTCCGGTTCGTTTGCTTGCTGCTTTTATGGTTGCCAGAGCAAAATTGCTCCATTTATATGCCAATTGAAGGGGAAAGGCAACGGAGCTCTGTTACAGTGCAGCCATGTTCCTGCACGGCTACGCCCCGCCTCGCTTCTAAGTAAGTTTTTAAATGGTTTTATACTGGATTTTTAGATCAGTATCTGTGGATATTATTTTTTATAGTAGTGTTTATTAAATGCAGTTAAAGGGACAGTCTAGTCAAAATTAAACTTTCATTATTCAGATAGAACGTGTCATTTTTCAATTTACTTTTATCATTAAATTTGCTTTTTTCTCTTGGTATTCTTAGTTGAAACTAAACCTAGGTAGGCTCATATGCTAATTTTTAAGCCCTTTGAGGGCTGCCTCTTATCGCATGCTTTTTAAATTGCTTTTCACAACAAGAGACTTGATAGTTCATGTGGGTCATATACAGTTGTATGCAAAAGTTTAGGCACCCCTGACAATTTCCATGATTTTCATTTATAAATAATTTAATTTTGATCTGTCAACTAACTGAAGGACACAGTAATATTTCAGTAGTGAAATGAGGTTTATTGGATTAACAGAAAATGTGCAATATGCATCCAAATGAAATTAGACAGGTGCATAAATTTGGGCACCCTTGTCATTTTGTTGATTTGAATACCTGTAACTACCTAGCAGTGAATAATTGGAACACACAATTGGTTTGGTGAGCCCATTAAGTCTTGAACTTCCTAGACAGGTGCATCCAATCATGAGAAAAGGTATTTAAGGTGGCCAATTGCAAGTTGTTGTTCTCTTTGACTCTCCTCTGAAGAGTGGCAACATGGGGGCCTCAAAACAACTCTCAAATTACCTGAAATCAAAGATTGTTCAACATTATGGTTTAGGGAAAGGCTACAAAAAGCTATCGTAGAGATTTAAGCTGTCAGTGTCCACTGTGAGGAACATAGTGAGGAAATGGAAGACCATAGGCACAGTTCTTGTTAAGGCCAGAAGTGGCAGGCCAAGTAAAATATCGAAGAGGCAAAGGATGGTGATAACGGTCAAAAACAGTCCACAGACCACCTCCAAAGACCTACAACATCATCTTGCTGCAGATGGTGTCACTGTGCATCGTTCAACAATTCAGCGCACTTTGCACAAGGAGAAGCTGTATGGGAGAGTGATGCGGGAGAAGCCTTTTCTGCACACACGACACAAACAAAGTTGCATGAGGTATGCAAACGCACATTTGGACAAGCCAGCTTCGTTTTGGAAGAAGGCGCTGTGGACTGATGAAACAAAGATTGAGTTATTTGGTCATAACAAGGGGTGTTATACATGGTGGCAAAAGAACACAGCAATTCAAGACAAACACTTGCTACCCACAGTAACATTTGGTGGATGTTCCATCATGCTGTGGGGCTGTGTGGCCAGTGCCGGTACTGGGAATCTTGTTAAAGTTGAGGGTTGCATGGATTTCACTCAATATCAGCAGATACTTGAGAATAATGTTGAGGAATCAGTCACAAAGTTGAAGTTACGCCGGGGCTGGATATTGCAACAAGACAACGACCCAAAACACTGCTCAAAATCTACTAATGTTCTGGAATGGCCATCCCAGTCCCCAGACATGAATATCATTGAAAATCTGTCGGGTGATTTGAAGCGGGCTGTCCATGCTCGGCAACCATTAAACCTAACTGAACTGGAGATGTTTCACAAGGAGGAATGGTCCAAAATACCTTCATCCAGAATCCAGACACTCATTACAGGCTATAGGAAGCGTCTAGAGCTAAAGGAGGCTCTACTAAATATTGATGCAATATTTCTGTTGGGGTGCCCAAATTTATGCACCTGTCTAATTTCGTTTGGATGCATATTGCACATTTTCTGTTAATCCAATAAACCTCATTTCACTACTGAAATATTACTGTGTCCTTCAGTTATTTGATAGATAAAAATGAAATTGCTGATCCAAACACCCAATTATTTATAAATGAAAATCATGGAAATTGTCAGGGGTGTCTAAACTTTTGCATACAACGGTAGATAAAACTGTGTTCAGGCACAGAAAGTTATTTAACATTTAGCACAACACAATGCTTAGATACCGCTAGATTTAGAGTTTTGTCGGTAAAAACCTGCGGCTCTAACGCTCCTTTTTTTTCCAGCGCTCCCTTAAGCCAACGCTGGTATTACGAGTTTTCTGAATGGCTGCGTTAGCCTCAGAAAAGTGAGCGTTGAGCCAAATTTAGCTCCACTTCAACGCTCAATACCAGCGTTGCTTACGGTAGCGGTAAGCTGGAAAAATGTGCTCGTGCATGATATCCCCATAGGAGACAATGGGGCTGAGCTGGCTTAAAAAAAAACTAACACCTGCAAAAAAGCAGCGTTCAGCTCCTAACGCAGCCCCATTGTTTCCTATGGGGAAACACTTTCTAAGTCTACACCTAACACCCTAACATGAACCCCGAGTCTAAACACCCCTAACCTTACAATTATTAACCCCTAATCTGCCGTCCCCGCTATCGCTGACACCTGCATTTTATTATTAACCCCTAATCCGCAGCTCCGGACACCGCCGCCACCTAAATTATCCCTATGAACCCCTAATCTGCTGTCCCTAACATCGCCGACACCTACATTATATTTATTAACCCCTAATCTGCCCCCCCCCAATGTCGCCGCCACCTACCTACACTTATTAACCCCTAATCTGCCGACCGGACATCGCTGCCACTATAATAAATTTATTAACCCCTAAACCGCCGCACTCCCTCCTCGCAAACACTATAATAAATTTTATTAACCCCTAATCTGCCCTCCCTAACATTGCCGCCACCTACCTACAATTATTAACCCCTAATCTGCCGCCCCCAACGTCGCTGCTACTATAATAAAGTTATTAACCCCTAAACCTAAGTCTAATCCTAACCCTAACACCCCCCTAAATTACATATAATTTAAATAAATCTAAATAAATTTACTATAATTAAATAAATTATTCCTATTTAAAACTAAATACTTACCTATAAAATAAACCCTAAAATAGCTACAATATAATTAATAATTACATTGTAGATATTTTAGGATTTATATTTATTTTACAGGCAACTTTGTATTTATTTTAACTAGGTACAATAGCTATTAAATAGTTAATAAGTATTTAATAGCTACCTAGTTAAAATAATTACAAAATTACCTGTAAAATAAATCCTAACCTAAGTTACAAATACACCTAACACTACACTATCAATAAATTAATTAAATAAATTAACTACAATTATCTAAACTAAAATACAATTAAATAAACTAAACTATAGTACAAAAAACAAACAAACACTAAATTACAAAAAATATTACAAGAATTTTAATCTAATTACACCTAATCTAAGCTCCCTAATAAAATAAAAAAGCCCCCAAAATAATAAAATTCTCTACTCTATACTAAATTACAAAAGTAATCAGCTCTTTTACCAGCCCTTAAAAGGGCTTTTTGCGGGGCATTGCCCCAAAGTAATCAGCTCTTTTACCTGTAAAATAAAATACAAGACCCCCCCTCAACATTACAACCCGCCACCCACACACCCCTACTCTAAAACCCACCCGATCCCCCCTTAAATAAACCTAACACTACCCCATTGAAGATCACCCTACCTTGAGCTGTCTTCACCCAACCGGGCCGAACTCTGGTCCTCCAGCCGGGCAGAAGTCTTCATCCTATCCGGGCAGAAGAGGACATCCGGACCGGCAGACATCTTCATCCAAGCGGCATCTTCTATCTTCATGCTTCCGGCGATGAGCGGCTCCATCTTGAAGACCTCCGGCGCGGAACATCCAGCTCTACCGACGACTACCCGACAAATGACTGGTCCTTTAAATGACGTCATCCAAGATGGCGTCCCTCGAATTCCGATTAGCTGATAGGATTCTATCAGCCAATCGGAATTAAGGTAGGAAAAATCTGATTGGTTGATTTAATCAGCCAATCGGATTGAAGTTCAATCCGATTGGCTGATTGGACCAGCCAATAGAATGCAAGGTCAATTCTATTGGCTGGTCCAATCAGCCAATCGGATTGAACTTCAATCCGATTGGCTGATTACATCAGCCAATCGGATTTTTCCTACCTTAATTCCGATTGGCTGATAGAATCCTATCAGCCAATCGGAATTCGAGGGACGCCATCTTGGATTACGTCATTTAAAGGACCACTCATTCATCGGGTAGTCGTCGGTAGAGCTGGATGTTCCGCGCCGGAGGTCTTTAAGATGGAGCCGCTCATCGCCGGAAGGATGAAGATAGAAGATGCCGCTTGGATGAAGATGTCTGCCGGTCCGGATGTCCTATTCTGCCCGGATAGGATGAAGACTTCTGCCCGGCTGGAGGACCACTTGTGCCCGCATCGGATGAAGAGTTCTGCCCGGTTGGGTGAAAACGGCTCAAGGTAGGGTGATCTTCAATGGGGTAGTGTTAGGTTTATTTAAGGGGGGATCGGGTGGGTTTTAGAGTAGGGGTGTGTGGGTGGTGGGTTGTAATGTTGGGGGGGGGCTTGTATTTTATTTTACAGGTAAAAGAGCTGATTTATTTTGGGCAATGCCCCGCAAAAAGCCCTTTTAAGGGCTGGTAAAAGAGCTGATTACTTTTGTAATTTAGTATAGGATAGGGAATTTTATTATTTTGGGGGGCTTTTTTATTTTATTAGGGGGATTAGATTAGGTGTAATTAGATTAAAATTCTTGTAATATTTTTTTATTTTTTGCAATTTAGTGTTTTTTTTTGTACTATAGTTTAGTTTATTTAATTGTATTTTAGTTTAGATAATTGTAGGTAATTTATTTAATTAATTTATTGATAGTGTAGTGTTAGGTGTAATTGTAACTTAGGTTAGGATTTATTTTACAGGTAATTTTGTAATTATTTTAACTAGGTAGCTATTAAATAGTTATTAACTATTTAATAGCTATTGTACCTAGTTAAAATAAATATAAAGTTGCCTGTAAAATAAATATAAATCCTAAAATAGCTACAATGTAACTATTAGTTATATTGTAGCTATATTAGGGTTTATTTGATAGGTAAGTATTTAGTTTTGAATAGGAATAATTTATTTAATTATAGTAAATTTATTTCGTTTTATTTAAATATTTAACTTAGGGGGGTGTTAGGGTTAGACTTAGGTTTAGGGGTTAATAACTTTATTATAGTAGCGGCGACGTTGGGGGCAGCAGATTAGGGGTTAATAATTGTAGGTAGGTGGCGGTGATGTTAGGGAGGGCAGATTAGGGGTTAATAAAATTTATTATAGTGTTTGCGAGGCGGGAGTGCGGCGGTTTAGGGGTTAATACATTTATTATAGTGGCGCCGATGTCCGGTCGGCAGATTAGGGGTTAATAAGTGTAGGTAGGTGGCGGCGACGTTGGGGGGGCAGATTAAGGGTTAATAAATATAATGTAGGTGTCGGCGATGTTAGGGGCAGCAGATTAGGGGTTCATAGGTATATTTTAGGTGGCGGCGATGTCCGGTCAGCATTGTTTGCAATGTGGGGGGCCTTGGTTTAGGGGTTCATAGGTAGTTTATGGGTGTTCGTGTACTTTGTAGCACGGTAGTTAAGAGCTTTATGTTCCGGCGTTAGCCCATAAAACTCTTAACTACTGACTTTTATAGGCGGTAGGAGTCTTGGCGGTAGAGGCTGTACCGCTCACTTCTTCCAAGACTTGTAATACCAGCGTTAGGCAAATCCCATAGAAAACATAGGATACACAATTGACGTAAGTGGATTTGCGGTAGCCAAAAGTTGCCGAAGAAAAGTGAGCGGTAGACCCTTTCCTGCCTGACTCGTAATACCAGCGAGCGTTAAAAAGCAGCGTTAGGACCCCTTAACGCTGCTTTTTAAGGCTAACGCAGAACTCTAAATCTAGGTGATAGTTTCTTAGATAGAAGGTAATCACAGAGGTAAAAAGTATATTAATATAACTGTGTTGGCTGTGCAAAACTGGGGAATGGGTAATAAAGGGATTATGTATCTTTTTAAACAATAACAATTCTATCGTAGACTGTCCCTTTAAATGAAAATTGGTGTTTACTGTCCCTTAAAGTACGGTCTCCCTGAGTTTAGCTAGAAGGGGTTTCAGAGCAAGACGGACCTCTTTAGAATGCTTGCAGGTAAATAAAGACTGCAACAGTATTGAAAGGATGTCAACTAGATAGGGGCTAGCTTCGTCTTCTTTTTTTTTTTTTAAACTGAACTTTTCTATTTAAATTATAATAATGGAGTATGAAAACAGCTGTGTAAGATGCACAGTTAAAAGGCCAAAATGGGTTTCACGGCTGCATAATTTAAGAGTTAAACAATCCTCTGAAAAGCTGCTGGAGAAATGTTTGCTGATAGTTTGCTTGCAACTGTCAAACTGCTCTCATGCATGGTATAGTGGTTAAGGTGTTGTGAATACATTTGAAAAGTATTTACTGAGATACATAAACATTCTAACACAGAATACTATGATTGTAAATATTAAGGCTGCAAATCTCAGAAGTATTAATTGTAGAATTGTCAGAGGTGTGTAAGATAATTTGAAGAACCCACACCCTTCCTTGTACCAAAAAGCTAATGCTGATAACATCCAGAATCCAGAAACACCTGTACTGCCCTTGTAAGATATTGTTGAGTCGGGGGGCGTGGCTACGCAGCGTCCATGATAGGTCGCACTTCATGAAGCTCCTTGAAACTTTTCCCGAAAATATACTTTTTGATCAAGAGGATTGACCTCATATTAGCCTAAGCTTGTGACATTCGTTCACAGTGTGACGGCGCCGATCCAGCACAATCTAATTCACTTCTTTGGACACAAGGAACTGATTAAGCCCGTTGAGACTACAGGCCGAGGCCTACACGTGAACTCCTAACACCCCCCCCCCCCCCGATCAGCTGGGTTAGAGCGTCGCTAATACTGCTGAACATTTGTGACCAAGTTAGACATAGCTGCTACTCTGATAATGGAGGGGGACTATCTAACATCGCTACAAACACTCCTTCTAAAGTTGGATATGCAGATGCAAAGTAGTTTATACGATCTCCAGTGCACTGTTAGAGATTCTTTGAGGAGAGGACTCAGAGACACACTCAAGATGGCGAAACACATAGATAGCTCCACACAGCGCACTGAACCAGAAACAGCTCCAAGAACTCTCTGTTCCAAGACAAGCAACGACCAGCACTGCTTATTACCGTCCTGTCAGATAGAAGGTGAGCAGAACTTTTCTAGGCCAAAGAGCGACTATGGTGATTCATGCACCACGACTGCTCCTACCCCCGTTATGCTGCGGGAGAGATCTCAACTAGAACCCCTACTAGTTGAAACAAAAGATGGTGCGGCTGGCCATCTGACAAGCAAAATCAAAGCCTGGGGCCCTAGGAATCAGACCAGAGCTAGGTGGGGAAGACGGGGAGTATCCTGACATCGCTCTGACACCTCTGGATTACAAGACACTGCAAGACATAGAACGTCTGGCGACTTAAACCCACTCCCCTGTGATACCCCCAGCCAATCGCATATGCCAATCGGGTGGTGGTTTTTGTGCCTCCCAATACGGACTCTATCATGTCGCCACAGCCTACAAATTGTGGGTCAGCTCGTTGTGTCTGGAGTTGGTTGAGCAGGGACTACCATGGTGATTATACTGGTATTTGAGAGTTTCCTATCAGCTGCCTCAAGCTACATTGTGTAACTATATGTTCTTGAGTTTGTAATATTAAGCTGTTGCTTTTCTTTTTATTATTATATTATTGTTCTTGTTCATTACACGCGCACAGATGATTGCACTGTTGCATGCTCTGGCTTATCACAGTCCCTCGCAAGTACCCCTACATCTGTTACAGTGGTACCCTCTAACACAATTTACTTAACTTGCAGGGAACAATGCTTTTAATTTTTCTTACGAGTACCTTGGTACAGTACTGTGCACTTCATTATCTCCCCTATACACTTGCACTGTATTGTTATTATCCCTTCTCCTGTCATAGATCCACACCAAGTTCTCATAGAAGTAGGTGTCCCGTCATTTTTATTTAACAGTTATCAAAACCTTTGCATCATAAACATACCATAACTAAACCCAGCATATCCTATTAGTCCCACATTACACTGTTTACTAGTACTGCAGATGTTGATATGTAAATGGTCTGCTCCTCAGCAAAACTAAGAGTGTTTCCTGTAAGAGAATTGAGAGCATTGCTATACACATACCCCTCTTGGGACTCTGCATTAATATTTTTATATAACTCTAAATATTATTTTGTTGGCATTTAACCTTTAGCTTTTTTACTTTTATCTCAACATACAGCCAAGAGTGGCCATCTATGGGACTACTCTAATTACACAATCATTTGACCCACAAGTGGTCAGTCTAGTATTCTCCCCAATAAGATATGGCTATTGCTAAATGGTGAAGGTTATGCCATATTGCTTATTATATCAGGCATTAATTTCAGTACACTCTATTAATGCATTTCTGGTTTGTGTGTGTATAACTTTGTGCCATCTATAACTTGGCAGAGGAGAGAATGCTGTACCCCACTTGGGACTCTGCAATAATATTTTTGTATGCCTCTAAATCTCATCTTGTTGACATTACTTCATATGAAGGTTCATACCCCTTCAATTCCATAAAACTGTTTCTCCTTCATTATTGCATCTCCTTTTGTCTTCAGCTAGTACTTAATCTATAATTGATTTACTTTTATCCTATCATAAGGCCCAACAGTGGGCACCTATGGGACTACCATACGCGCTCTAATTACACAGTCTTATGACCCTGTAGAGGCTGTACCGCTCACTTCTTCCAAGACTTGTAATACCAGCGTTAGGCAAATCCCATAGAAAACATAGGATACGCAATTGACGTAAGTGGATTTGCGGTAGCCAAAAGTTGCCGAAGAAAAGTGAGCGGTAGACCCTTTCCTGCCTGACTCGTAATACTAGCGGGCGTTAAAAAGCAGCGTTAGGACCCCTTAACGCTGCTTTTTAAGGCTAACGCAGAACTCTAAATCTAGGTGATAGTTTCTTAGATAGAAGGTAATCACAGAGGTAAAAAGTATATTAATATAACTGTGTTGGCTGTGCAAAACTGGGGAATGGGTAATAAAGGGATTATGTATCTTTTTAAACAATAACAATTCTATCGTAGACTGTCCCTTTAAATGAAAATTGGTGTTTACTGTCCCTTAAAGTACGGTCTCCCTGAGTTTAGCTAGAAGGGGTTTCAGAGCAAGACGGACCTCTTTAGAATGCTTGCAGGTAAATAAAGACTGCAACAGTATTGAAAGGATGTCAACTAGATAGGGGCTAGCTTCGTCTTCTTTTTTTTTTTTAAAACTGAACTTTTCTATTTAAATTATAATAATGGAGTATGAAAACAGCTGTGTAAGATGCACAGTTAAAAGGCCAAAATGGGTTTCACGGCTGCATAATTTAAGAGTTAAACAATCCTCTGAAAAGCTGCTGGAGAAATGTTTGCTGATCGTTTGCTTGCAACTGTCAAACTGCTCTCATGCATGGTATAGTGGTTAAGGTGTTGTGAATACATTTGAAAAGTATTTACTGAGATACATAAACATTCTAACACAGAATACTATGATTGTAAATATTATGGCTGCAAATCTCAGAAGTATTAATTGTAGAATTGTCAGAGGTATGTAAGATGATTTGAAGAACCCACACCCTTCCTTGTACCAAAAAGCTAATGCTGATAACATCCAGAATCCAGAAACACCTGTACTGCACTTGTAAGATATTGTTGAGTCGGGGGGCGTGGCTACGCAGCGTCCATGATAGGTCGCACTTCATGAAGCTCCTTGAAACTTTTCCTGAAAATATACTTTTTGATCAAGAGGATTGACCTCATATTAGCCTAAGCTTGTGACATTCGTTCACAGTGTGACGGCGCCGATCCAGCACAATCTAATTCACTTCTATTGGGGAGAATACTAGACTGACCACTTGTGGGTCATATGATTGTGTAATTAGAGTAGTCCCATAGAAGGCCACTCTTGGGCTGTATGTTGAGATAAAAGTAAAAAAGCTAAAGGTCAGCCTAGTAATAACCCTAATAAGATATGGCTATTGTAAAAACAAAATTTATGCTTACCTGATAAATTCCTTTCTCCTGTAGTGTAGTCAGTCCACGGGTCATCCATTACTTATGGGATTATAACTCCTCCCTAACAGGAAGTGCAAGAGGATCACCCAAGCAGAGCTGCTATATAGCTCCTCCCCCCTACGTCATATCCAGTCATTCCACCGAAACCAAACGAGAAAGGAGAAACTATAGGGTGCAGTGGCGACTGGAGTATAATTTAAAATTTAGACCTGCCATAAAAACAGGGCGGGCCGTGGACTGACTACACTACAGGAGAAAGGAATTTATCAGGAAAGCATAAATTTTGTTTTCTCCTGTTAAGTGTAGTCAGTCCACGGGTCATCCATTACTTATGGGATACCAATACCAAAGCTAAAAGTACACGGATGACGGGAGGGACAGGCAGGATCTTTATACGGAAGGAACCACTGCCTGAAGAACCTTTCTCCCAAAAACAGCCTCCGAAGAAGCAAAAGTGTCAAATTTGTAAAATTTGGAAAAAGTGTGAAGTGAAGACCAAGTCGCAGCCTTGCAAATCTGTTCAACAGAGGCCTCATTTTTAAAGGCCCAAGTGGAAGCCACAGCTCTGGTAGAATGAGCTGTAATTCTTTCAGGAGGCTGCTGTCCAGCAGTCTCATAGGCTAAACGTATTATACTACGAAGCCAGAAGGAGAGAGAAGTAGCCGAAGCCTTTTGACCTCTCCTCTGTCCAGAATAGACGACAAACAGGGAAGAAGTTTGTCGAAAATCTTTAGTTGCCTGCAAATAAAATTTCAGGGCACGGACAACGTCCAGATTGTGCAGAAGTCGTTCCTTCTTTGAGGAAGGATTAGGGCACAATGAAGGAACAACAATCTCTTGATTGATATTCCTGTTAGTGACTACCTTAGGTAAGAACCCAGGTTTAGTACGCAGAACTACTTTGTCTGAATGGAAAATCAGATAAGGAGAATCACAATGTAAGGCAGATAACTCAGAGACTCTTCGAGCCGAGGAAATAGCCATTAAAAACAGAACTTTCCAAGATAACAGCTTGATATCAATAGAATCAAGGGGTTCAAACGGAACACCCTGTAAAACGTTAAGAACTAAGTTTAAGCTCCATGGTGGAGCAACAGTTTTAAACACAGGCTTAATCCTGGCCAAAGCCTGACAAAAAGCCTGAACGTCTGGAACTTCTGACAGACGTTTGTGTAAAAGGATGGACAAAGCTGAGATCTGTCCCTTTAACGAACTAGCGGATAAACCCTTTTCTAAACCTTCTTGTAGAAAAGACAATATCCTAGGAATCCTAACCTTACTCCATGAGTAACTCTTGGATTCGCACCAATGAAAGTATTTGCGCCATATTTTATGGTAAATTTTCCTGGTAACAGGCTTTCTAGCCTGTATCAAGGTATCAATCACTGACTCCGAGAATCCACGCTTTGATAGAATCAAGCGTTCAATCTCCATGCAGTCAGCTTCAGAGAAATTAGATTTGGATGTTTGAAAGGACCCTGCACCAGAAGGTCCTGTCTCAGAGGTAGAGACCATGGTGGACAGGACGACATGTCCACTAGGTCTGCATACCAGGTCCTGCGTGGCCACGCAGGCGCTATTAGAATCACTGATGCTCTCTCCTGTTTGATCCTGGCAATCAATCGAGGAAGCATCGGAAAGGGTGGAAACACATAAGCCATGTTGAAGACCCAAGGTGCTGTCAGAGCATCTATCAGAACCGCTCCCGGGTCTCTGGACCTGGATCCGTAACAAGGAAGTTTGGCGTTCTGGCGAGACGCCATGAGATCCAGATCTGGTTTGCCCCAACGCCGAAGTATTTGGGCAAAGACCTCCGGATGAAGTTCCCACTCCCCCGGATGAAAAGTCTGGCGACTTAGATAATCCGCTTCCCAGTTCTCCACGCCCGGGATGTGGATCGCTGATAGGTGGCAAGAGTGAGACTCTGCCCAGTGAATTATCTTTGAGACTTCCATCATTGCTAGGGAACTCCTTGTCCCTCCCTGATGGTTGATGTAAGCCACAGTCATGATGTTGTCCGACTGAAACCTGATGAACCTCAGAGTTGCTAACTGAGGCCAAGCCAGAAGGGCATTGAAAACTGCTCTTAATTCCAGAATATTTATGGGAAGGAGACTCTCCTCCTGAGTCCAAGATCCCTGAGTCTTCAGGGAATTCCAGACAGCGCCCCAACCTATCAGGCTGGCGTCTGTTGTTACAATCGTCCAATCTGGCCTGCTGAAGGGCATCCCCTTGGATAGGTGTGGCCGAGAGAGCCACCATAGAAGAGAATTTCTGGTCTCTTGATCCAGATTCAGCATAGGGGACAAATCTGAGTAATCCCCATTCCACTGACTTAGCATGCACAATTGCAGTGGTCTGAGATGCAGGCGTGCAAAGGGTACTATGTCCATTGCCGCTACCATTAAGCCGATTACCTCCATGCATTGAGCCACTGACTGGTGTGGAATGGAATGAAGGACCCGGCAAGCATTTAGAAGTTTTGTTAACCTGACCTCTGTCAGATAAATCTTCATTTCTACAGAATCTATAAGAGTCCCTAAGAAGGGAACTCTTGTGAGTGGCAATAGAGAACTCTTTTCTTCGTTCACTTTCCACCCATGTGACCTTAGAAATGCCAGTACTAACTCTGTATGAGACTTGGCAGTTTGGAAACTTGACGCTTGTACCAGAATGTCGTCTAGGTACGGAGCTACCGATATTCCTCGCGGTCTTAGTACCGCCAGAAGAGAACCCAGAACCTTTGTAAAGATTCTTGGAGCAGTAGCTAACCCGAAGGGAAGAGCTACAAACTGGTAATGCCTGTCTAAGAAGGCAAACCTTAGATACCGGAAATGGTCTTTGTGAATCGGTATGTGAAGGTAGGCATCTTTTAAATCCACTGTGGTCATGTACTGACCCTTTTGGATCATGGGTAAGATTGTCCGAATAGTTTCCATTTTGAACGATGGAACTCTTAGGAATTTGTTTAGGATCTTTAAATCCAAGATTGGTCTGAAGGTTCCTTCTTTCTTGGGAACCACAAACAGATTTGAGTAAAACCCTTGTCCATGTTCCGACCGCGGAACCGGGTGGATCACTCCCATTAGTAAAAGATCTTGTACACAGCGTAGAAACGCCTCTTTCTTTATCTGGTTTGTTGACAACTTTGAAAGATGAAATCTCCCTTTTGGAGGAGAAGTTTTGAAGTCCAGAAGATATCCCTGAGATATGATCTCCAACGCCCAGGGATCCTGGACATCTCTTGCCCAAGCCTGGGCGAAGAGAGAAAGTCTGCCCCCTACTAGATCCGTTTCCGGATTGGGGGCCCTCACTTCATGCTGTCTTAGGGGCAGCAGCAGGTTTTCTGGCCTGCTTGCCCTTGTTCCAGGTCTGGTTAGGTTTCCAGCCCTGTCTGTAGCGAGCAACAGTTCCTTCCTGTTTCGGAGCAGAGGAAGTTGATGCTGCTCCTGCCTTGAAGTTACGAAAGGCACGAAAATTAGACTGTCTAGCCCTTGGTTTGGCTCTGTCTTGAGGCAGGGCATGGCCCTTACCTCCAGTAATGTCAGCGATAATTTCTTTCAAACCGGGCCCGAATAATTGTCTGCCCTTTGAAAGGTATGTTAAGCAATTTAGATTTAGAAGTCACATCAGCTGACCAGGATTTTAGCCACAGCGCTCTGCGCGCCTGAATGGCGAATCCGGAATTCTTAGCCGTAAGTTTAGTTAAATGTACTACTACGGCATCAGAAATAAATGAATTAGCTAGCTTAAGGGCTTTAAGCTTGTGTGTAATCTCATCCAATGGAGCTGTGTCAAGAGTCTCTTCCAGAGACTCAAACCAGAATGCCGCCGCAGCCGTGACAGGCGCAATGCATGCAAGGGGTTGCAATATAAAACCTTGTTGAACAAACATTTTCTTAAGGTAACCCTCTAACTTTTTATCCATTGGATCTGAAAAGGCACAGCTATCCTCCACCCGGATAGTGGTACGCTTAGCTAAAGTAGAAACTGCTCCCTCCACCTTAGGGACCGTTTGCCATAAGTCCCGTGTGGTGGCATCTATTGGAAACATCTTTCTGAATATAGGAGGGGGTGAGAAAGGCACACCGGGTCTATCCCACTCCTTGTTAACAATTTCAGTAAGTCTTTTAGGTATAGGAAAAACGTCAGTACACGTCGGTACCGCAAAATATTTATCCAACCTACATATTTTCTCTGGGATTGCAACCGTGTTACAATCGTTCAGAGCCGCTAACACCTCCCCTAGTAATACACGGAGGTTCTCAAGCTTAAATTTAAAATTTGAAATGTCTGAATCCAGTTTATTTGGATCAGATCCGTCACCCACAGAATGAAGTTCTCCGTCTTCATGTTCTGCAAATTGTGACGCAGTATCAGACATGGCCCTAGCATTATCAGCGCACTCTGTTCTCACCCCAGAGTGGTCTCGTTTACCCCTAAGTTCTGGCAATTTAGATAAAACTTCAGTCATAACATTAGCCATGTCTTGTAAAGTGATTTGTAATGGCCGCCCTGATGTACTTGGCGTTACAATATCACGCATCTCCTGAGCGGGAGATGCAGGTACTGACACGTGAGGCAAGTTAGTCGGCATAACTTTCCCCTTGTTGTCTGGTGAATTTTTCTTAACATGTACAGATTGGCTTTTATTTAAAGTAGCATCAATGCAATTAGTACATAAATTTCTATTGGGCGCCACATTGGCCTTTGAACATATTGCACAAAGAGATTCCTCTGTGTCAGACATGTTTAAACAAACTAGCAATTAGACTAGCAAGCTTGGAAAATACTTTTCAAATGAATTTACAAGCAATATAAAAAACGTTACTGTGCCTTTAAGAAGCACACAAAAAAACTGTCACATTGAGATAACAATGAACCGGTTTAGTTATAGCAATTAATTTTTCACATGAAATGCATTAATTTAGCAAAGGATTGCACCCATTAGCAAATGGATTATTAACCCCTTAATACCAAAAAACGAATAACAAATAAAATATATACGTTTTTATCACAGTCAAAGCACAGTCTCACAGGTCTGCTGTGAGTGATTACCTCCCTCAAACTAGTTTTGGAGACCCCTGAGCTCTGTAGAGACGTCCTGGATCATGCAGGGAGAATAAGGAAGACTGTGACTGAATTATTAATGCGTAGTAAAAGCGCCAAAATAGGCCCCTCCCACTCATAATACAGCAGTGGGGAAGCTCAGTAAACTGATTTTATTCAAAATAAACGACAGCCAAGTGGAAAATAATGCCCATAAATTTTTCACCAAGTACCTCAGATAGAAAAACGATTAACCTGCCAGTAAACGTTTTAAATATATGAAATGATAATAAAAGCCTGTTGCTAGTCGCTATCACTGCAGAAAGGCTATAAGTTATATGTAGACAGTATTTTCTTAGTGAAGTGCCATTCCCCAGAAATACTTTAGTGCCAACATACATACATAACAGCCTGATACCAGTTGCTACTACTGCATTTAAGGCTGTACTTACATTATATTGGTATTAGCAGTATTTTCTCAGTCAATTCCATTCCTTAGAAAATAATATACTGCAACATACCTCTTTGCAGGTGAACCCTGCCCGCTGTCCCCTGTTCTGAAGTTACCTCGCTCCTCAGAATGGCCGAGAACAGCAAATGGATCTTAGTTACGTCCGCTAAGATCATACACAAACTCAGGTAGATTCTTCTTCTAATACTGCCTGAGAAGAAACGACACACTCCGGTGCTGTTTAAAACAACAAACTTTTGATTGAAGAAATAAAAACTAAATTTAGTAACCACACTCCTCTCACACATCCTATCTATTAGTTAGGTGCAAGAGAATGACTGGATATGACGTAGGGGGGAGGAGCTATATAGCAGCTCTGCTTGGGTGATCCTCTTGCACTTCCTGTTAGGGAGGAGTTATAATCCCATAAGGGATGACCCGTGGACTGACTACACTTAACAGGAGAAATGCAGGATTCAGAAGCTTATGCCATGTTACTGTGTATATCACTCATTAATTTCAATATACTTTGTTAATGCATTTCTGTGTCATTGTGTATATAACTTTGGCCATTTATAACTTGGCATTTTTTATTTGTTGTACCTTTTTGAAAATCCTCAATAAAAGAAATAAAATGTAAAAAAAAGTTATAGTTAATAACTATTTACTAACTAATCTACCTAGTTAAAATAAATACAAACTTACCTTTGAAATAAAAGTAAAACCTAAGCTAGCTACAATATAACTATTAGTTATATTGTAGCTAGCTTAGGTTTTATTTCACAGGTAAGTATGTATTTAGTTTTAAATAGGTATTATTTACTTAATAATTGTAAGTTTAATTTAGCTCTATTTTAATTATGTTAAAGTTAGGGGGTGTTAGGGTTAGGTTTAGGGTTACTGTTAGGGTTACGTTAGGGTTAGGTTTAGGGGTTACTAGTTTAATTTAGTTTATTGCAAAGTGGGGGCTTTCGGTTTAGGGTTAATAGGTTTATTTAGTATATTTCGTTGTGGGGGGCTTGCGGTTTAGGGGTTAATAGGTTTATTATAGTGGCGGCGGTGTAGGGCTTAGTAACTTTAGTACAGTGGGAGCGATGTGGGTGGACAGCAGATTAGGAGTTAATAATATTTTAAAAGTGTTTGCGATGCGGGAGAACGGCAGTTAAGGGGTTAATAACTTTATTATAGTGGTGACGATGTAAGGGAACAGCGGAATAGGGGTTAATAATTATTTTTAGTGGCGGCAATGTCAGGAGCGGCAGATTAGGGGTTAATAAGTTTAATATAGTATTTGCGATGTGGGAGGGCCTTGGTTTAGGGGTTAATAGGTAGTTTATGGGTGTTTAATGCACTTTGTAACACTTTAGTTATAAGTTTTATGTTACAGTTTTGTAGCGTAAAACTCATAACTACTGCTTTAAGATTGCGGAACGGATCTTGTCGGTATAGGGTGTAACACAAGCTTTTTAACTTCACTGCAAAACTTGTAATTGCGTGCGCTTTGGAAGTCCCATGAAAAAACATAATTTTAATGTGTGCAGGACTGATGTTGCAGTACAGGCTAAAAGGTTTGTGGTACAGCTATACCGACAAGACTTGTAATGGCTGCGGTGCTGTTTTAACACTGAAATAGCCTTTTTTCCCGCGTTAAAACAAGAACGCAAAACTCGTAATCTAGGTGTGTGTGTGTATATAACATAAATTATGCTTACCTGATAATTTCATTTCCATCTGTATGGGAAGAGTCCACAGCTGCATTCCTTACTTGTGGGAAATACTGAATCTGGCCACCAGGAGGAGGCAAAGACACCCCAGCTAAAGGCTTAAATACCTCCCCCACTTCCTCATAACCCCAGTCATTCTGCCGAGGGAACAAGGAACAGTAGGAGAAATATCAGGGTGAAAAAGGTGCCAGAAGAGAAAATTTCAAATTTAGGGCCGCCCATCGGAGAACACGGTCGGGAGCTGTAGACTCTTCCCATACAGATGGAAATGAAATTATCAGGTAAGCATAATTTATGTTTTCCATCTTAATATGGGAAGAATCCACTGCTGCATTCCTTACTTGTGGGAAACATATACCCAAGCTCTAGAGTACATGGAATGTACATGGAAAAAAGAGAGGCGGACCTTAATCTGAGGGCACCACAGCCTGCAAACCTTTCTCCCGAAGGCTGCTTCAGCAGAAGCAAAAACATCAAACTTGTAAAATTTTGGAAAAAGTATTTAAGGAGAACCAGGTAGCCGCCTTACAAATCTGAAAGGATAAATTAGATTGAAACTCCAAGGCACCGCTAATGCATCTGTTAGCTCCGCCTGAGGATACCTGTACCTCGACCCCTATCTCTGCAAACACTCGGGATGGAGAGACCATTCTCCCGGATGAAAGGATTGTCTGCAGAGGAAATCCGCTTCCCAGTTGTCCACACCCGAATGTGGATCGCTGACAGCGAACAAATGCGGGTCTCCCCCACACCAGATCCAAGATACTTCCCTCAAAACTAGAGAGCTTCTCGTTCCCCCCTCATGGTTGATGTAAGCCACTGAGGATTTTTGTTTGATTGGAATCTGATTAACTGGGACGAACCCAGCAGAGGCCAAGCCTTCAGAGCATTGTATATTGCCCGAAGATCAAAAATGAGATCAGGAGGGAGCTTTACCTCCTGAGACCAGAGGCCCTGTGCCTTCCTGGCACCCCAAACAGCTCCCCATCCTGACAGACTCCGAACCGTAGTCACAATCACCCAGGATGGTCTTGAGACGGACGTCCCTCCGACAAGTGATCCGGACAAAACCACCAAGAGAGCGATTCTCCCGATTGGTTGTCCAGAGAAATCTGTTGTGACAGATCCGAATGATCGCCATTACACTAGCATGCACAGTTGCAACAGTCTGAGGTGAAACCTGGCAAAGGGAAAGATGTCCAAGCTGGACACCATGAGACCAAGCACCTCCATACACCGAGCCACAGATGGCCTTAAGGAGATCTGGAGGGCAAGACATGTTGAAGCTAGCTTGCAACGTCTCTGGTCTGTTAGAAATATTCTCATGTCTATGGAGACTATTATAGTACCCGAGAATTCTACTCTGGTACTTGATACAAGAGAACTCTCTATAGATTGCCATCCATGGGATCGAAGAAGATAGAGGAGATATTACGAATGGTCTACTCTTCGAAAAATTTCTTTAGCTAGACCAAACGGAAGGGCAATAAACTGGAAGTGCTGGTACGAGAAGGGAGCATCCTTCAGATCTATTGTGGTCATGAACTACCTCTCTCAAACGAGGGGAAGAATGGACCTTATTGTCTCCATCTTAAACGAGGGGACATTTAAAAACCTGCTTAAGCATTTTAGGTCCAGAATCAGAGCGCAAATTCCCTCCTTCTTAGGGACCACGAAAAGTTTTGAATAGTATCCCAAACCTCTCACTGCGATAGGCACCGGGACAATAACTCCTAGAGGACCGATCCCGTACACCCCACAGAAAGGCTTCCCTCCTTTCTGGTTAGGAAGACAGGAGGAATTTGCCGTTGGATGGCTGAGACTTAAAACCTATCTTGTAACCCTGAGCTATAACCTCCAGGACCCATATATCCTGCACGTCCCTGAACCAAGCGACTGAAAAGAGCGACACACTGCCCCCTACACGATCCAGAAGAGGACCGGGGACAGCCCATTCATGCCGATGTAGACTTGGTGGGCTTCTTGCTCTGCTTGGATTTATTCCAGGACTGAGCCGGCTTCCAAGAGCTCTTGGTTTGCTCTGGCTTAACAGAGGACTGCTGACATGGGCTTTATCAGAACAAAAAGAACGAAAATATATACACTTGAACGAAAATATATACACTTGTGGTAGGAGAGCACTCTTGACCCCTGTGACCGTGAAGATAATTGAGTCCAGGCCTGGACCAGAGAAAATCATTCCCTTAAAGGGAGGGAAGAAGTCTAGACTTAGAAGTCATATCCGCAGACCATGACTTCAGCCAGAGCCTGACGAAAAAAGCTGAAGCCATAGCATTCAAGCGAATAAACTGCCTAATAGCAGCGCAGATAAAATAATTAACAACCCTGAAGGCCGTAAATCTTTTCTGAGTTGTTACACTAGTAGGTAGTTTCTCCAGTAACCGTGGCAACAGCCTCCGCCGGTTGAAACAAATATCCCGTACGTTGAAACATCTTTCTTAACAGAGTTTCCATCTTTTATCCATGGGTTTTTCAAACGAAGAACTATCCTCAAACGGATTAGTAGTACGCTTAGCAAGGGTGAAGATAACGCCATCCCATTTAGGGACTGACCCTCACAACTCCATTAAGAGTCAAGGACCGGGGGCAATTTGTTAAAAGGAGAAAAGGGGGAAAAGAAATCCAATCCTGTCCCATTCATTCTTAATAATGTTCGCCATCTAACAGGAGCAGGGAAGGATAAGGTACCACCCTGTCCTCAAACTCAAGGTTTATCAGGCAATTTAGCCTCTGGAACCTCTGAATGCGCCAAAAACTTCCTTTAGAAGAAAGTGCAAATTCCAAAATTAAAGTCTGGTTCCTCCGCAGCCAGAGGTTTACAGGCAGCAGACTCCGACCCAGAATGTTCATACCTGACGTCTCAGAAAGAACTTCATCCTCGGATAATCCTCAGTTCAATCCAATAAATTATCTGATGTACTTTGGGAAGGAGTGCAATATGTAACCTTTCGCTTGCGCTTAGCAGGGCGAGGTAAAGCATTAAAGGCAGCAGACATCGCCGTCTGAACTGCGCAGTAACGTCTGGTGAAAAAAGGCCCCCTCCAGATGGAGGATCAGCAATGCTACGGGAAAACTGCATGTGTAGAGATATAAGAATGTAGGGTACGCACCTCAATGGACGAAAACTCCTCAGAGGTGGACGGTTCCGTAGTATCAAACATGTTTGATATTATCACATTATCAAGGCATATGGAACATAATTGAGAGGGCGGAACTAAGGCCTCCTCACCATATAAACAGGAATTACTCATTAGGAATAGAGCAAGGGCCCTCTAAAGTAACAGAATCCTCCATCACTAGTGCAATAACCGGAGAACTAGAGAAAAAAAACATCTTATATTATTAAAAAAAACGGCACCCTTATACTCCAATGGCTGGGGGCACTCACCACCTCCTATGACCCAGACAGTACAGAGATTTATAACTCCTCTCTGATAGACACCCAGTCAGGAAAAAGGGATTGAATCACATGGTGCACAATGCAGGACCGCCCCTGCTATGAGAAAGCTCGCCAAGCTTGTAAGCTGCATGGCTCTCTATGGAGCTGTTAATATGAGTTGGGATGGTTTCAAAGAAAGACTCTCTCTGCATCTCCGGACTCTAACATTCATCCATGCTCTCATTGAGAGGCTGACAGGACTACTTTAAACTCCAGTCCCATCTCGGAGAGTACTACCCTCCATAAGAGACTACTCCGAAATCTTCTAACAGTTCTCTGCCAACCTCCTGTGACGAAAGGCAAAGAATGACTGGGGTTATGAGGAAGTGGGGGAGGTATTTAAGACTTTGGCTGGGGTGTCTTTGCCTCCTCCTGGTAGCCAGGTTCAGTATTTCCCATAAGTAAGGAATGCAGCTGTGGACTCTTCCTATATTAAGATGTAAATAAGTAAATTTATGCTTACGAATTCATCCTTTACTTGTGGGATATTATCCTCCTGCTAACAGGAAGTGGCAAAGAGCACCACAGCAGAGCTGTCTATATAGCTCCTCCCTTAGCTCCACCCCCCAGTCATTCGACCGAAGGTACAGGAAGAAAAAGGAGAAACTACAAGGTGCAGAGGTGACTGAAGTTTAAAATCAAAAAAATATAATCTGTCTTAAAATGACAGGGCGGGCCGTGGACTCGTTGTACCATAGAATAAATTAATTTATCAGGTAAGCATAAATTTACTTTTCTTCTATAAGGTACGACGAGTCCACTGATTCATCCTTTACTTGTGGGATACAATACCAAAGCTACAGGACACGGATGAACGGGAGGGACAAGACAGATGGTTAAACAGAAGGCACCACTGCTTGAAGAACTTTTCTCCCAAAAATAGCCTTCGAAGAAGCAAAAGTATCAAATTTGTAAAATTTGGAAAAGGTATGAAGCGAAGACCAAGTCGCAGCCTTACAAATCTGTTCAACAGAAGCATCATTTTTAAAAGCCCATGTGGAAGCCACCGCTCTACTACTGTGAGCTGTAATCCTTTCAGGAGGCTGCTGTCCAGCAGTCTCATATGCCAAACGGATGATGCTTTTCAGCCAAAAAGAAAGAGAGGTAGCCGTAGCCTTTTGACCTCTACTTTTTCCAGAATAGACAACAAACAAAGAAGATGTTTGACGGAAATCTTTGGTTGCTTGCAAGTAAAACTTCAAAGCACGAACCACGTCCAAGTTGTGCAACAGACGCTCCTTCTTAGAGGAAGGATTAGGACACAGAGAAGGAACAACAATTTCCTGATTGATATTCCTATTAGTAACAACCTTCGGAAGGAACCCAGGTTTGGTAAGCAAAACCACCTTATCAGCATGGAAAACAAGATAAGGCGAGTCGCATTGCAATGCAGATAGTTCAGAAACTCTTCGAGCCGAAAAGATAGCAACTAAAAACAGAACTTTTCAAGATAGAAGCTTAATATCTATGGAATGCATAGGTTCAAACGGAACCCCTTGAAGAACTTTAAGAACTAAATTCAAACTCCATGGCGGAGCAACAGGTTTAAACACAGGCTTGATTCTAACTAAAACCTGACAGAACGACTGAACGTCTGGAACATCTGCCAGACGCTTGTGTAGTAGAATTGATAAAGCAGATATCTGTCCCTTTAAGGAACTAGCTGATAGCCCCTTCTCCAATCCTTCTTGGAGAAAGGACAAAATCCTAGGAATCCTGATCTTTCTCCATGAGTAGCCTTTGGATTCGCACCAATAAAGATATTTACGCCATATCTTATGATAAATTTTCCTAGTGACAGGCTTTCGAGCCTGAATCAAGGTATCTATGACCGACTCAGAGAAACCCGCTTGGATAAAATCAAGCGTTCAATCTCCAAGCAGTCAGCCGCAGAGAAACTAGATTTGGATGCTGGAACGGACCTTGAATCAGAAGGTCCTGTCTCAGTGGCAGAGTCCATGGTGGAAGAGATGACATGTCCACCAGTATATGTACCATTAATTGCAAAGATAAAGTGGAATCTTGCAAAAAAAGACAAAGACTGCCTTTCTCTAAATAGATATATTGACAGAAACCCACTATTGTGAATAATCAATTTATTGTAGTAAGGTTATGTCAGAGAACAACACTCGGTGTCATAAGGTAAATGTATCAGCAAATACCCATAGATTGTTACTTTACAGTTAAAATTGTCTCAAAAATTACCACTCACTCTAAAAAACTTTATTGGAGACAAATGTAAAGTCCAGCAGGACTCATACAAACACTCACACACACACACTGGTTAAAAATAGCTCAAGCTCTTATATACAATTGTAATATTATATTATAAGGGGCACTGTTCACGAGGTCATAGTACCTCACTGTTTTTAGTTGCTCGCGATATAATATCTTTAATACTTCTTAATTATATGCCTGTGTGGAACTAATGCAGCATAATATTAACACAGTCTCCGATATAGTAGAGACTTTTTTAGATGAAGTTGTGACCTTTTGATTTCTATTAGCCAGTGTAATACTAATTACAGCCTCCGCTATAGAAGAGGCTTATCACAGCCAGTTGTTATGTGGGCTTGTTACTCTGAAATGTGAACACATTTAGTTTACAATATCTTCACTTATATGTGTTAGCTAACTGGGTCATTAAGGGCGCAACTCAGTCTTAGTGCTGGGTTCACTATATACCTATAACTTATGTGAGCGCGGAATATTAAACGGAAGACAATTGGTACACCATTGATATATATGGTATAAGTCACTTACTATTATAATTATAAGTACCTTTTTATATACCGTGACATAACTGTATTCTCTCTCTCACTAAGCAATGCTAATGACAGCTTTTCACTTTAGTAAGTGATTCCTTGTAGCTAAGATACACTTTGTATCCATCTGTTTACTTTTGTGCTCACAAGTATCAAGTATACATCTCTTATTAAACCACATTTATTAGCAAATTTGGGGGTTCAGAAATTTATTAACAATATTGGGTTATACTACTATGATCAGGTCATGCTAGTGTTGAATTAAGAAACACAGCACAATTATAGGACCCTTGATATACTGATATATATTTAACCCATTACTATCATAACGGCTATACTCCCCTTTTTTCTTATTCTATACAGCACCGGTTTGTATGAGATACCAAATACTTAACCAGAATTTAAGCCATCTTAAAACTGGTAAATAATTTTAAATCCTGGCTACCATTATCGTAACATACTATCTAATGGTCTACTACTCACTGTGGTAATTTGTCTACACAAAATCTAGATTCTCAGCAACCTCAAAATCATTTTTAATAAAGGATATCCTTTAAAATATTATCTGGCGAGATTGCTGCAATACTAATATATATGTTCCCCTCGTCATATATTTGAATATTACAATTGTATATAAGAGCTTGAGCTATTTTTAACCAGTGTGTGTTTGAGTGTTTGTATGAGTCCTGCTGGACTTTACATTTGTCTCCAATAAAGTTTTTTAGTGTGAGTGGTAATTTTTGAGACAATTTTAACTGTAAAGTAACAATCTATGGGTATTTGCTGATACATTTACCTTATGACACCGAGTGTTGTTCTCTGACATAACCTTACTACAATAAATTGATTATTCACAATAGTGGGTTTCTGTCAATATATCTATTTAGAGAAAGGCAGTCTTTGTCTTTTTTTTGCAAGATTCCTCTTTATCTTTGCAATTAATGGTACATATACATGTATTTTTCTAGCCTTTCTCTTGAATTATAGGACTAACACATTGGTACAACAAATTATCTTGCCCCATAATTTTTATTTCTAACCCACTTGCCCTCAGCCCCCCTTACTTTATCTAAGACATGTCCACCAGGTCTTCATACCAAGTCCTGCATGGCCACGCAGGTGCTATCAAAATCACCGAAGCTCTCTCCTGTTTGATTCTGGCAATCAAACGAGGAAGGAGAGGAAATGGTGGAAACACATACGCCAGGTTGAACGACCAGGGTACTGCTAGAGCATCTATCAGTACTGCCTGAGGATCCCTTGACCTGGAAACGTAACAAGGAAGCTTGGCGTTCTGATGAGACGCCATCAGATTAAATTCTGGTGTGCCCCATTGCTGAATCAATTGTGCAAACTCCTCTGGATGGAGTTCCCACTCCCCCGGATGAAAAGTCTGATGACTAAGAAAATCCGCTTCCCAGTTCTCCACTCCTGGGATATAGATTGCTGATAGATGGCAAGAGTGAGTCTCTGCCCATCGAATTATTTTGGTAACCTCTATCATCGCTAGAGAACTCTTTGTTCCCCCCCTGATGATTGATATATGCTACAGTTGTGATATTGTCCGACTGGAATCTTATGAATCTGGCCGAAGCCAGCTGAGGCCACGCCTGAAGAGCATTGAATATCGCTCTCAGTTCTAGAATATTTATCGGGAGGAGAGCCTCCTCCTGAGTCCACAAACCCTGTGCTTTCAGGGAATTCCAGACTGCACCCCAGCCCAATAGGCTGGCGTCCGTCATCACTATGACCCACGCTGGCCTGCGGAAACACATTCCCTGGGACAGATGATCCTGTGACAACCACCAAAGAAGAGAGTCTCTGGTCTCCTGATCCAGATTTATCTGAGGAGATAAATCTGCATAATCCCCATTCCACTGTTCGAGCATGCATAGTTGCAGTGGTCTGAGATGCAAGCGAGCAAACGGAACTATGTCCATTGCCGCTACCATTAGTCTGATTACCTCCATACACTGAGCCACTGACGGCCGAGGAATGGAACGAAGAGCTTGGCAGGTGGTTAAAATCTTTGATTTCCTGACCTCCGTCAGAAAAATTTTCATGTTCACCGAATCTATCAGAGTTCCCAGGAATAGAACTCTTGTGAGAGGGATAAGTGAACTCTTTTTTACGATCACCTTCCACCCGTGAGATCTTAGAAAAGCCAACACGATGTCCATGTGAGATTTGGCTAGTTGGTAAGTCGACGCCTGAATTAAGATATCGTCCAGATAAGGCGCCACTGCTATGCCCCGCGGCCTTAGAACCGTCAGAAGGGACCCTAGCACCTTTGTGAAAATTCTGTGAGCTGTGGCAAACCCGAAGGGAAGAGCCTCAAACTGGTAATGCTTGTCCAGAAAGGCAAACCTGAGGAACTGGTGATGATCTTTGTGGATAGGGATGTGTAGATACGCATCCTTTAAGTCCACGGTGGTCATATATTGACCCTCCTGGATCATTGGTAAAATAGTCCGAATGGTCTCCATCTTGAAGGATGGGACTCTGAGGAATTTGTTTAGGATCTTGAGATCTAAAATTGGAAAAAGTTCCCTCTTTTTTGGGAACCACAAACATATTGGAGTAGAACCCCTGCCCCTGTTCTGTTTTCGGAACTGGGCAGATCACTCCCATGGTATATAGATCTTCTACACAGCGTAAGAACGCCTCTCTTTTTGTCTGGTTTACAGACAATTGAGAAAGATGGGATCTCCACCTTGGAGGAGAATCTTTGAAATCTAGAAGATACCCCTGGGTTACAATTTCTAAAGCCCAGGAGTCCTGAAGTCTCTTGCCCAAGCCTGAGCAAAGAGAGAAAGTCTGCCCCCTACTAGATCCGGTCCCGGATCGGGGGCTACCCCTTCATGCTGTCTTGGTGGCAGCAGCGGGCTTCTTGGCCTGTTTACCCTTGTTCCAAGTCTGGTTAGGTCTCCAGACTGACATGGATTGAGCAAAATTCCCCTCTTGCTTTGCAGCAGGGGAAGAGGTAGAGGGACCACCTTTGAAATTTCGAAAGGAACGAAAATTATTTTGTTTGGTCCTCATCTTATTTGTCTTATCCTGAGGAAGGGCATGGCCTTTCCCTCCAGTGATGTCTGAAATGATCTCTTTCAGTTCAGGCCCGAATAGGGTCTTACCCTTGAAAGGGATGGCTAAAAGCTTAGATTTTGATGACACATCAGCAGACCAGGACTTAAGCCATAACGCTCCACGCGCTAAAATGGCAAAACCTGAATTCTTTGCCGCTAATTTAGCCAGTTGAAAAGCGGCATCTGTAATGAAAGAATTAGCTAGCTTGAGAGCCCTAATTCTATCCAGAATATCATCTAATGGGGTCTCAACCTGAAGAGCATCCTCCAGAGCCTCGAACCAAAAAGCAGCTGCAGTAGTTACAGGAACAATGCACGCTATAGGTTGGAGAAGAAAACCCTGATGAACAAATATTTTCTTTAGGAGACCCTCTAATTTTTTATCCATAGGATCTTTGAAAGCACAACTGTCCTCAATAGGTATAGTTGTACACTTAGCCAGGGTAGAAATAGCTCCCTCCACCTTAGGGACCGTCTGCCACGAGTCCCGCATGGTGTCTGATATGGGAAACATTTTCTTAAAAGTAGGAGGGGGAGCGAACGGAATACCTGGTCTATCCCACTCCTTAGTAACAATGTCCGAAATCCTCTTAGGGACTGGAAAAACATCAGTGTAGGCAGGACCCTCTAGAAATCTGTCCATTTTACACAATTTCTCTCGAACTACAATAGGGTCACAATCATCCAGAGTCGCTAAAACCTCCCTGAGCAATAAGCGGAGGTGTTCTAGTTTAAATTTAAAAGCCGTCATATCTGAGTCTGTCTGAGGGAACAATTTTCCTGAATCAGAAATCTCTCCCTCAGACAGCAAATCCCTCACCCCCAACTCAGAACATTGTGAGGGTACATCGGATATGGCTAATAAAGCGTCAGAGGGCTCAGCATTTGTTCTCACACCAGACCTACTGCGCTTCCCCTGCAACCCAGGCAGCTTAGATAAAACCTCAGTGAGGGTAGTATTCATAACTGCGGCCATATCTTGCAGGGTGAAAGAATTAGACGCACTAGAAGTACTTGGCGTCACTTGTGTGGGCGTTAATGGTTGTGACACTTGTGGTGAATTAGATGGCATAACCTGATTCCCTTCTGACTGAGAATCATCCTGCGACATACTTTTAGTAGCTAAAATATGTTCTTTGCAATTTATTGACCTTTCAGTGCATGAGGGACACATTTTAAGTGGGGGTTCCACAATGGCTTCTAAACATATTGAACAATGACTTTCCTCAATGTCAGACATGTTGAACAGGCTAGTAATGACTACAAACAAGCATGAAAACACTTTATTTAGTGAAAAAAAATAACAATCTTAAAAAACGGTACGGCGCCTTTAAGAGAAAAAAAGCATACACATACACGTTCTGCAAAACTGCTTTAAAATGCACCAAATTTATATATTTTTTTATAGCAGACTCAATATGTGTAGTTAAGTTTGCCCCACAAGGAAAATTAACATTTAACCCTTTAATGTGCAAACCGGATTGAAATAAGGCCTAAATCCGGAAAAAAACACCCCCAGCACCTTGCCACAGCCCTGCTGTGGCCCTACCTGCCCTCAGGGATGGTAAATATGGGGTAAAGCTTTGATTTGGCTAAAAAAAAAACATCTACAAGGGCCCTCAGGAGTTGGAGCTTGCTGCTTGCTGAGAGAAAACAACTGCGCATCTGAGGCGTGAAAATAGGCCCCGCCTATCTCACTCGATGTCTCTACAGCCTCAAAGAACCGCACCAGAGCGGTTTTAAACTAGCCATGTGGGTTCTGAGACCCAAAAATAAGCCAAGTGTACCCTCAATAAAGTTTGCCCAAAAAACGTTATTGCCCACAAAATGTTAACAGCACTCCCAGTTCATAAAAACGTTTGCCCACAAACATTCAAAACTCAGTGTCAACCATTTTTTTAACTAGCCCCTTATGCAAGCTTAGTAATGCCTTTCTATAGCTCTTAGGATTACTGCGTACCCTTACCCTCATGGGGATACTGTCAGCCTTTCTGAAATACACAGTCTCTCCAGAAAAAATGACTGAACATACCTAACTGTTATAAAGCATGAAAACGTTCCTCACACTGAAGTTTCTTGTACCCCTCAGCCTCTGTGGGAACAGCACTGGATCTTAGTTAAAAATGCTAAGATCATCATCCTCCAGGCAGAAGTCTTCATCCATCTGCTGCCTGAGAGTAAATAGTACACACCGGTACCATTTAAAACAAAAAACTCTTGCTTGAAGAAATTAAAAACGAATATTTTATCACCTCTTTCACTTTACCCTTCCTAGTACTTAGAGTAGGCAAAGAGAATGACTGGGGGGTGGAGCTAAGGGAGGAGCTATATAGACAGCTCTGCTGTGGTGCTCTTTGCCATTTCCTGTTAGCAGGAGGATAATATCCCACAAGGATGAATCTGTGGACTTGTCGTACCTTATAGAAGAAATATATATATACTGTATATATATATATATATATATATATATATATATACACACACACACACACACATATGTTTATATGTGTGTACATATGTATTTATATATGTATTGATATATATATATATATATATACACACACACATAAACACATAAATATATATGTATACATGGATCCCTTTGCTTATTTATGCAATATTCATATTTAATATTGCTATATATATATAAATAAGTATATATTTACTGTAAATATTTCCCATTCTAATGTTCTTCACATAGGGTAATATGTTTTAAGTATTTTTAAATAGATATTCCTATATATATCTGTATATATCTATACTACCTATATATAATCTCTCTCTCTCTACTCCACTCTCCAATTTATTAGGTACACCTGTTCAATTGCTTGGTAACACAAATTGCTAATCAGCCAATCACATTGCAGCAACTCAATGCATTTAGGCATATAGACGTGGTGAAGATGGCTTGCTGAAGGTTGCTGAACCGAGCATCAGAATGGGGAACAAAGGGGATTTAAGTGACTTTGAACTTGGCATGGTTGTTGGTGCCAGAAGGGCTGGTCTGAGTATTTAAAAAACTGCTGATGTTCTGGGATTTTCACACACAACCATCTCTAGGGTTTACAGAGAATGGCTCGAAAAAGAGAAAATATCCAGTGATTGGCAGTTGTGTGGACAAAAATGCCTTGTTGATGTCAGAGGTCAGCTGAGAATGGGCAGACTGTTGTTTTGAAATGATAGAAAGGCAACAGTAACTCAAGTAACACTTTGGGCCCCTAATTACCAATTGGGCATTGTTTAAACATCACAGCCTACCTGAGTATTGTTGCTGACCATGTCCATCCCTTTATGACTACAGTGTGCCCATCTTCTGATGGCTACTTCCAGCAGGATAATGCACCATGTCACAGAGCTCAAATCATCTCAAACTGATTAATCTCACGAGGATACAGTAAAAAATCTGTTAAACGAGCTAAATATAAGGCACTAAAAAAGAGTAGGGATGAACTATTAACCCCGAGAGTGAAAGTCCAAAAAGAATCCTGTCCCAGGCTGATTACCACATACAACCCCCAGATGACACATGTTATTAAGATCATCAATGACCATTGGAAAATACTTCAAAATGACAACACATTAAAGTCAGTAATAGGAGAAAAAGTGACATTGGGATACAGGAGACCTTCTAATCTGAGAGATAAATTAGTATCCAGTCACTTTGTGAGAAGTGTAAAGAAAAAAGATAGTGACCCTGGGATGTATCCTTGCAGCACCTGTTCAGCCTGTAAATTTGTTTGGAAAACCAAGACAATAACAGATAAAACAGGGAAAGTGTATAAACTATCAGCACACTTCTCATGCACTACAATAGGAGTGATATATGCACTCTATTGTACATGCCAAAAGGTCTATGTTGGTATGACCACAAGGGAGGTGAAAACACGTATCCAAGAGCATATTTACAATATTAAATATGCAAAGAGAGATCAAGACAAAGGCAAAAAAATTACCTCTGTTGCCCGACACTTCCTATTACATCATAATAGTTCTCCCAAAGACCTAAAGTACACTGTAATTCAAAAAGCATCCCTGGGTATCAGGGGTGGCAATATTGAGAAATCCCTATTAAAAATGGAATGTAAATGGATCTATTTATTAAACGCAGTCAAACCCTTTGGAATGAATGATTCAAATAACTTTTTTGTGTACCTATAAATTTGAGAAATTTAATATATCAGAATAAATTTATAATAATAATGCATCTTTTCCCCTTGTGGTTAAGTATGAATAGCCTTCAGTTAATGTAAATTCTAATATCATTAGAATGCATAGTGCAAGTACTCACATTTATGATAACAAAGAAGTTGACCTCACAAGCATGAGGACCATATATAGGTCACATGTTTTTTATTTAAATTCACATTGACTCACACATTTTATATGATTTTTTCTGTTAAATTAAAAGTAAGTTCCATTCTTGGAAAATCACTAAATAAATGTAATATAAATTAATTTTACGAGGAATTTTGTTCCCTCTTCTGTTCACTCCTCCTTCTTTTACACAATTTAGTCTTTTCTTTTTAGCACAATCCCATCACCAGTAGTTTAATATCACATTTAATGGAACCACAATGCAATATTATCCACATCATCTAATACAAAGATTTTTATTTTCAAAAATATAAATTTATTCTTCAATTTTTTACATGATTAAAATTTCTTTAAGAATTTTTTATTTATTCTTATTATAATCATTGGCAATTCACTCTTCAGCACATTGATTTATAACTTTTAACGTTCACTTTGGTCCCCACAAATAGCTCAACATATTCATTCACACAACATTAGCACATTTTGGGTAACTTTCTTTTAAGTATTGGGATTTACACTTTTGAATGCCCAACATGAGTCATTTATGAATATCTCTATGTATTCATCAACATATAGGGTTAATACTAGCATAATTCATCAACCCTATATTAATATAGTATTACTAGAACTCCATTTCTGATTTGATACTTAACACATAAAATCAGACCCCAAGGTGATGTTTTCTATTTGCTATAATAATTGATTACAATGAAGTCTTTATAATATGATAATACAAAAACATATGCAAACATATATAATAGATAATAAGTGCTAAGGAATCTTTGATAGATATCAGTCCTTGTATTTTGAATACCCTTTCAGGGGAGGTGGTTTGCTGTGGGAAGTTTTGAAGCACAATGGTCGAAAATCATACAATCTAACATCAAGCCTACATATTAACTGTTTGTTAAGATAAGGATACATATTGGTGCTAGAATCACAAGATAATCTGAACAGCACTAGGTGTTGAGATATGATTATAAAGCTAAGACAAGCGGATAGGAAGCTCCTAACAGCAGTGTAATTATTACATCCATTTATTGATGTTCTGTGCTTCTTAATAAACTTATCCACGATATCCATTATTTAATTATAACAAGATTAACTGATTTACATTTCATTATTCTTATTATTAATGTTTGCCAATAAGGGATATGATTCTCATTGTCGCAAGTAATCTATGAATAGATGCTTTATTTACATCTGAATATGATCCTCCAATGAATACAATGCTATGATACACACCCTCGATGGATATTACTGCCATTGGATAAGAATAATTTTAAGATACGCCCTATAGTCCAAGTACCAAATTCGTACATTAGACTATAATGATTGACAGCCAAATCCTCCAATCCGGAACACTCGATTACGAATATAAAGTAAAAACAGAGTAATCCATATATACACTATCCTAATATACAATGTTGTTCAGTCTAATTGTAAGGAGGTGAGATGGCATAATAATAATCATATAGATCAGTACACGATTGGTGAGACAAAGGGTATTATCGAGTATTTGACTTACTTCGATCCACAAAACAGATATATGTTCATTCTAGACATAGAAAAGTAATCTCATATGCATTCACAGTGCACCGATAAGGAATAGGAGAACAGAATTGGAAGCAAGATATGAATTAATGGTCGGTGTAAATCACAACAAGATCATCCAATCTGTGCAGCGCAACGGTACACACCCCCTTACTGAAATCTTATGATTGGATTAGACCATTGCTATGACACGTTCTGTAATACATGCCTTCAATGACCAATAGGAGTCAGATGTTTAAGAACCGGTAAAGGTGATTGATAGGCACATTGACCAATCGGATGCAAATGATTACGGAAAGAGCACCAATTGCATCTGGAAGGTGGGCAAAATGTTAGTATAAACAACGCTGAGTAGCAGCGGCCCGCACCCCCTCTGAGGAAGCGTTCTGTGAAACGCGCGTCAGGGGTCCAGCAGGAGCAGCCGTGTCTCTCCTGTCTGCCTTTTTTTAATTGCTTACCTAAGTTGTTAACTTGATACTATGGTTCAACAATAAGAGATACCTAATCCTGGTGCCCACTGTATTAGATGTTAAAAATTAAAAGTAATTCAGCCCTCGGATTGTAAGGGCTTAGCTTACTCTATATTGCAATATCAGTGGGCCCATGTTTACTAATGGTGAATGATTATTTGAACCTCTAATTCTTACCTGAAAACTAGGTTTAAGGGTTTTTATAATCCTCTGCTACTGTGTGAATGTGGGTTCCTAGTTTATATAAATAAAGATTTAAAGTATGAATGGTATGGAACTTTTTAAATTAGAGTATTCATCCTAAACAATTTTCCTTGGAGTAATATTGATATTGTTTTTGTGGAATTCAATGCTACAAACTCTATTGTATTCCTTATACAATTAGTTTAACTAGTTGTGTGTTCTGTTTCTTGAGAATCCACATCAGGTGTCTGTCCTAGCTAATATAAATGTAATACTTTAATTTAAGGTATACTGAATGTAATACATAAAAGGGAACAGCATCTGTTATTGTTAAAACTCCAATAATCCCCACCCAAATATTCTAAAATTACAATGAGTTCACTGTACTCCAATGGCCTCCACAGTCACCAGATCTTAATCCAATAGAGCACCTTTCATACGTGGTAGAACGGGAGATTCACATCATGGATGTGCAGCCGACAAATCTGCAGCAACTGCGTGATGCTATCATGTCAATATGGACCAAAATCTCTGAGGAATGTTTCCAACACCTTCTTGAATCTATGCCAAGAATTAAGGCAGTTCTAAGAGCAAAAGGGGATCCAACCAGGTACTAGCAAGGTGTACCTAATCAAGTGGCCGGTGAGTGTGTATCAGTATATATATATTTATATTGAAGTGCATGGGGGAATACTTTAACGCTGTCTGGATATTCCAAATATGGCTTTTTGCGTGCATTGGTTTACTGCTTGTGTGAAATCTTTTTACTTTTTACTTGTAATATGTTTGATATTAAAATACGATTTTGGTGAAGAATTTCGTTACGATTTTTGATGCACCTTAACAATACAATCGTTCCCTGCTTATTTTTGTGTGAATGGTTAAATTATTCATTTTGTATGATGTTTAGATCATTCCACCAGGGAAATAGAAGGACTGGTGAGCATTCTTTAATATTCTCGCCAGCCCAGAGAGCTTCAGTTCATCGGGTCGTCAGTGTACTCCTGTCGGGTTTTGTGCACATTAAAATATTTTATATTTAATATTTACATAATGCGCCTTAAAATAATTAATTCTTTGTGTGTGCTAACCTGACACCGCACTAGATTTACAGCGCGAAACTGGAAGCAGGTTATGCATATTTTACATTTCAATGTTCTTCACATAGAAGAAAATGTTCTTTTTATTTTTAAATGTATATTTCTATATATATGATTTTTTTTTTTAGCAATACCTATATATCTTTACAATGGCCACCATACAGTACATCAGCCTTTGTAAGGGCTTCCACTGCTGTAGCAGCTGTCAGCGAACCCTGTGGTATTTCTGCAAAAACTGCTGACATCTAGTGCTCTAAATTGCTTGACATGTGCATGCTCCAAGCATATATAGGTATGCTTTTCAACAAAAGGATGACAAGAGAAGTGTGTTTGATAACAGACATAAATTGGAACATTTTTGCACTCTATCTGAACTGAGCTAAATCAGACAATTAATGTTTGCGTGTAGTTTTTAGATTACTGATAAAGGGTATTTAGTTAAAAACATTGAACTAGCCAGTTCTGCTTTATTCTGAGTTTTAATACGACTAACTGATTCAAGGGTAATGAAGAAAACGTCTGCATTCCAGTGATGTTTGGCTTGAACTGTCCTGCGGCATTCTGTTATTATTACACTACAATTGGAAAAAGTATACCATATTAGGATTGTTGTGCAGACTTGGTATGTGTTAAAAATATTCAGTTACATTATAGTAAATGCATAAACGGTTGGACTGTTAATTTAGTTTTTAATAAACACATTCTACAATATGCATAAATTAGCAAACATGCTTCAAGTAAAAATCACTGTGTCAGAAGCATTCTTGCATATGCTGTGTGTGCTATGTGTGCTATGTGCACCAGCATTTAAACACTGTGACTGGCATGTCATTTTAATGACACATCACATGAACCCCAACACCAATTAACTTGCAGTCTTTGAATGAGGAAACACAGGGCACCCACAGCATTTGTGCATAAGCCACTGAAATAGTGGTAACTAGAGGCACCTTTGCTAATACAAGTATACTGCAAGTATAATGTTCTCTTTATGCTCTCATGAAAAGGAGGTGTGTTTCATCAACTATGCCAAGAGAAAGGGATTTATTTGACACTAGTAAAACAAGTTTTTTTATTCTAAGCTCCTAAATCCTGAAAGTTTTATTTTGACTTCAATATCCTCGTAATTGTGGCCAATTGAAGCTAGATGTAAACACGTTTGTCTAGTAGCAGTCAGTCTAGTATGTAGCTACTTTAGGCAATGTGCAACATTTTGAAGGATATTTAGGTTACAGTATTTGCTTTCTGTTATTTCTAGTCTAGGGAGTGTGAGATATGCACAATGTTTGCATAAACAAGGTATTTTACAGCAAAATTAAGCAAAATAAATAATGGTTGTCTAGCAAGGTGTACCAAATCAAGTGGCCGGTGCGTGTGTATATGTATACAGTATATATATATTTATATTAAAGTGCATGGAGGAACACTTTAACGCTGTCTGGATATTCCACATACGGCATTTTGCGTGCGTTGGTTTACTGCTTGTGTGAAATCTTTTTACTTGTAATATGTTTGATATTAAAATACGATTTTTGGTGAAGAATTTTGATACGATTTTTGATGCACCTTAACAATACAATCGTTCCCTGCTTATTTTTGTGCGAATGGTTAAATTATTCATTTTGTATGATGTTTAGATCATTCCACCAGGGAAATAGAAGGACTGGTGAGCATTCTTTAATATTCTAATTAACCAAAAATTGTCCGGCTCCTAAGCTTAAATTATTGCGTTTTCAAATAAAGATAGCAAGAGAATGAAGAAAAATTGATAATAGGTGTAAATAAGAAAGTTGCTTAAAATTGCATGCTCTATCTGAATCAGGAAAGAAAATAGTAGGTTTAGTGTCCCTTTAAGCCTTGCAAGACTATATGACAAGATGAGTTTTGAGGTACCACCTCTTCATCAGGTCAGTGGACTCCAATAGTCCAGAATAGTTACACTTGGAGCCGTGTAGGTTCTACTTCCTTTAAAGGAATATGAAACCCAATTTTTGTATTTCATTTATCTATTTTTCTTTGTTATCTTGGTATCTTTATTTGAAAGTGCAGGAATGTAAGCTTAGGAGCCCGACCATTTTTGGTTCAGACCCTGTATAGCGCTTGCTGATTGGTGGCTACATTTATCCTCTATCTGAGGCCTAGATTTAGAGTTCGGCGGTAAAAGGGCTGTTAACGCTCCGCAGGCTTTTTTCTGGCCGCACCATAAATTTAACTCTGGTATCGAGAGTTCAAACAAATGCTGCGTTAGGCTCCAAAAAAGGAGCGTAGGGCATTTTTACCGCAAATGCAACTCTCGATACCAGAGTTGCTTACGGACGCGGCCGGCATCAAAAACGTGCTCGTGCACGATTCTCCCATAGGAAACAATGGGGCTGTTTGAGCTGAAAAAAAACCTAACACCTGCAAAAAAGCAGCGTTCAGCTCCTAACGCAGCCCCATTGTTTCCTATGGGAAAACACTTCCTACGTCTGCACCTAACACTCTAACATGTACCCCGAGTCTAAACACCCCTAACCTTACACTTATTAACCCCTAATCTGCCGCCCCCCGCTATCGCTGACCCCTGCATTACACTTTTAACCCCTAATCTTCCGCTCCGTAAACCGCCGCAACCTACGTTATCCCTATGTACCCCTAATCTGCTGCCCTAACATCGCCGACCCCTATGTTATATTTATTAACCCCTAATCTGCCCCCCACAACGTCGCCGACACCTACCTACACTTATTAACCCCTAATCTGCCGAGCGGACCTGAGCGCTACAATAATAAAGTTATTAACCCCTAATCCGCCTCACTAACCCTATCATAAATGGTATTAACCCCTAATCTGCCCTCCCTAACATCGCCGACACCTACCTTCAATTATTAACCCCTAATCTTCCGATCGGAGCTCACCGCTATTCTAATAAATGTATTAACCCCTAAAGCTAAGTCTAACCCTAACACTAACACCCCCCTAAATTAAATATAATTTACATATAACGAAATAAATTAACTCTTATTAAATAAATTATTCCTATTTAAAGCTAAATACTTACCTGTAAAATAAACCCTAATATAGCTACAATATAACTAATAATTATATTGTAGCTATTTTAGGATTAATATTTATTTTACAGGCAACTTGGTATTTATTTTAACTAGGTACAATAGCTATTAAATAGTTAAGAACTATTTAATAGCTACCTAGTTAAAATAATTACAAAATTACCTGTAAAATAAATCCTAACCTAAGATATAATTAAACCTAACACTACCCTATCAATAAAATAATTAAATAAACTACCTACAATTACCTACAATTAACCTAACACTACACTATCAATAAATTAAATAAACACAATTGCTACAAATAAATACAATTAAATAAACTAGCTAAAGTACAAAAAATAAAAAAGAACTAAGTTACAGAAAATAAAAAAATATTTACAAACATAAGAAATATATTACAACAATTTTAAACTAATTACACCTACTCTAAGCCCCCTAATAAAATAACAAAGCCCCCCAAAATAAAAAATTCCCTACCCTATTCTAAATTAGAAAAGTTACAAGCTCTTTTACCTTACCAGCCCTGAACAGGGCCCTTTGCGGGGCATGCCCCAAGAAGTTCAGCTCTTTTGCCTGTAAAAGAAAACATACAATACCCCCCCCCCAACATTACAACCCACCACCCACATACCCCTAATCTAACCCAAACCCCCCTTAAATAAACCTAACACTAAGCCCATGAAGATCTTCCTACCTTGTCTTCACCATACCAGGTTCACCGATCCGTCCTGGCTCCGATATCTTCATCCAACCCAAGCGGGGGCTAGACATCCACTGAAGAAGTCCAGAAGAGGGTCCAAAGTCTTCCTCCTATCCGGCAAGAAGAGGACATCCGGACCGGCAAACATCTTCTCCAAGCGGCATCTTCGATCTTCTTCCATCCGGTGCGGAGCGGGTCCATCTTGAAGCAGGCGACGCGGATCCATCCTCTTCTTCCGATGTCTCCCGACGAATGACGGTTCCTTTAAGGGACGTCATCCAAGATGGCGTCCCTCGAATTCCGATTGGCTGATAGGATTCTATCAGCCAATCGGAATTAAGGTAGGAATTTTCTGATTGGCTGATGGAATCAGCCAATCAGAATCAAGTTCAATCCGATTGGCTGATCCAATCAGCCAATCAGATTGAGCTCGCATTCTATTGGCTGTTCCGATCAGCCAATAGAATGCGAGCTCAATCTGATTGGCTGATTGGATCAGCCAATCGGATTGAACTTGATTCTGATTGGCTGATTCCATCAGCCAATCAGAAAATTCCTACCTTAATTCCGATTGGCTGATAGAATCCTATCAGCCAATCGGAATTCGAGGGACGCCATCTTGGATGACGTCCCTTAAAGGAACCGTCATTCGTCGGGAGACATCGGAAGAAGAGGATGGATCCGCGTCGCCTGCTTCAAGATGGACCCGCTCCGCACCGGATGGAAGAAGATCGAAGATGCCGCTTGGAGAAGATGTTTGCCGGTCCGGATGTCCTCTTCTTGCCGGATAGGAGGAAGACTTTGGACCCTCTTCTGGACTTCTTCAGTGGATGTCTAGCCCCCGCTTGGGTTGGATGAAGATATCGGAGCCAGGACGGATCGGTGAACCTGGTATGGTGAAGACAAGGTAGGAAGATCTTCATGGGCTTAGTGTTAGGTTTATTTAAGGGGGGTTTGGGTTAGATTAGGGGTATGTGGGTGGTGGGTTGTAATGTTGGGGGGGGGGGTATTGTATGTTTTCTTTTACAGGCAAAAGAGCTGAACTTCTTGGGGCATGCCCCGCAAAGGGCCCTGTTCAGGGCTGGTAAGGTAAAAGAGCTTGTAACTTTTCTAATTTAGAATAGGGTAGGGAATTTTTTATTTTGGGGGGCTTTGTTATTTTATTAGGGGGCTTAGAGTAGGTGTAATTAGTTTAAAATTGTTGTAATATATTTCTTATGTTTGTAAATATTTTTTTATTTTCTGTAACTTAGTTCTTTTTTATTTTTTGTACTTTAGCTAGTTTATTTAATTGTATTTATTTGTAGCAATTGTGTTTATTTAATTTATTGATAGTGTAGTGTTAGGTTAATTGTAGGTAATTGTAGGTAGTTTATTTAATTATTTTATTGATAGGGTAGTGTTAGGTTTAATTATATCTTAGGTTAGGATTTATTTTACAGGTAATTTTGTAATTATTTTAACTAGGTAGCTATTAAATAGTTCTTAACTATTTAATAGCTATTGTACCTAGTTAAAATAAATACCAAGTTGCCTGTAAAATAAATATTAATCCTAAAATAGCTAAAATATAATTATAATTTATATTGTAGCTATATTAGGGTTTATTTTACAGGTAAGTATTTAGCTTTAAATAGGAATAATTTATTTAATAAGAGTTAATTTATTTCGTTATATGTAAATTATATTTAAGTTAGGGGGGTGTTAGTGTTAGGGTTAGACTTAGCTTTAGGGGTTAATACATTTATTAGAATAGCGGTGAGCTCCGATCGGAAGATTAGGGGTTAATAATTGAAGGTAGGTGTCGGCGATGTTAGGGAGGGCAGATTAGGGGTTAATACTATTTATGATAGGGTTAGTGAGGCGGGTTAGGGGTTAATAACTTTATTATAGTAGCGGTGCGGTCCGCTCGGCAGATTAGGGGTTAATAAGTGTAGGCAGGTGTCGGCGACGTTGAGGGGGGCAGATTAGGGGTTAATAAATATAATATAGGGGTCGGCGGTGTTAGGGGCAGCAGATTAGGGGTACATAAGTATAACGTAGGTGGCGGTCGGCAGATTAGGGGTTAAAATTTTTAATCGAGTGGCGGCGATGTGGGGGGAGCTCGGTTTAGGGGTACATAGGTAGTTTATGGGTGTTAGTGTACTTTAGGGTACAGTAGTTAAGAGCTTTATAAACCGGCGTTAGCCAGAAAGCTCTTAACTCCTGCTATTTTCAGGCGGCTGGAATCTTGTCGTTAGAGCTCTAACGCTCACTGCAGAAACGACTCTAAATACCGGCGTTAGGAAGATCCCATTGAAAAGATAGGCTACGCAAATGGCGTAGGGGGATCTGCGGTATGGAAAAGTCGCGGCTGAAAAGTGAGCGTTAGACCCTTTAATCACTGACTCCAAATACCAGCGGGCGCCCAAAACCAGCGTTAGGAGCCTCTAACGCTGGTTTTGACGGCTACCGCCGAACTCTAAATCTAGGCCTGAATCTTGAAAGAAAACAATTGGGTTTCATATCTCTTTAATTGAAATGTTGGATTGCAACTGCTTACAATTTAAAACAACTTTCCAATTTAGTGATATTATCACATTTTCTTAGTTTCCTTGTTATCCTTTGTTGAAAAGCAGTAAGGTAAGCTCAGGAGTGTGCACGTGTCAGCAGCACTATATGGCAGTCATTTTGCAAAAATGTTATACAATAGCTAAAGCAATATATGGCAGCACTATTTCCTGTCATTTAGTGCTCCAGACATGTGCCTGCTACCTATTCAGATATCTCTTCAACAAAGTAGAACAAAAGAACAAAGCAAATTTTATAATAGAAGTAAATTGAAAACTTACATTTAGGGCCATTCTGCCCTTGTTAAATCGGCCCCAAAATGTTTAAAAGGACTGCATAAGCAAAAGTACAACTGATGGTAAGTATTTTTCTTGATAAGCAGCCAATTACAAATCAGCTACAGTATAGCACTAAATGACAAGACGCTACTTGTTCCTAAGTATATTGAGAGTGAGAGAGCGAAGAAAGATACAGTTAAAAACAAACAATTGCTTACCTTGAATACTTTCCTGAGAGAATCTTGTAAACTTAGACCTAAAAGCAAACAAAAAAATAATTATGCCAATTTATAGATCTTATAGTTATAGTCAAACAAGGCCTCATTAACCCCTTCAGGACCACAGCACTTTTTAATTTTCTGTCCGTTTGGGACCAGGGCTATTTTTACATTTTTGTGGTGTTTGTGTTTAGCTGTAATTTTCCTCTTACTCATTTACTGTACCCACACATATTATATACAGTTTTTCTCGCCATTAAATGACTTTCTAAAGATACAATTATTTTCAATTATAATTTACTATATATTTTTTTATAAAATATGAGGAAAAAATGAAAAAAAAACCCACACTTTTTCTATCTTTGACCCCCAAAATCTGTTACACATCTACAACCACCAAAAAACATATGCTAAATAGTTTCTAAATTTTGTCCTGAGTTTAGAAATACCCAATGTTTACATGTTCTTTGCTTTTTTTGCAAGTTATAGGGCAATAAATACAAGTAGCACTTTGCTATTTCCAAACCACTTTTTTTCAAAATTAGCGCTAGTTACATTGGGACACTAATATCTTTCAGGAATCCCTGAATATCCATTGACATGTATATATTTTTTTAGAAGACATCCCAAAGTATTGATCTAGGCCCATTTTGGTATATTTCATGCCACCATTTCACTGCCAAATGCGATCAAATAAAAAAAATTGTTCACTTTTTCAGAAATTTTTTCACAAACTTTAGGTTTCTCACTGAAATTATTTACAAACAACTTGTGCAATTATGGCATAAATGGTTGTAAATGCTTCTTTGGGATCCCCTTTGTTCAGAAATAGCAGACATATATGGCTTTGGCATTGCTTTTTGGTAATTAGAAGGCCGCTAAATGCCACTGCGCACCACACGTGTATTATGCCCAGCAGTGAGGGGGTTAATTAGGGAGCTTGTAGGGTTAATTTTAGCTTTAGTGTAGTGTAGTACACAACCCCAAGTATAGATCTAGGCCTATTTTGGTATATTTCATGCCACCATTTCACTGCCAAATACGATCAAATAAAAAAAAACGTTACATTTTTCACAATTTTAGGTTTCTCACTGAAATTATTTACAAACAGTTGTGCAATTATGGCACAAATGGTTGTAAATGCTTCTCTGGGATCCCCTTTGTTAAAAAATAGCAGATATATATGGCTTTGGCGTTGCTTTTTGGTAATTAGAAGGCCGCTAAATGCTGCTGCACACCACACGTGTATTATGCCCAGCAGTGAAGGGGTTAATTAGGGAGCTTGTAGGGAACTTGTAGGGTTACTTTTAGCTTTAGTGTAGTAGACAACCCAATGTATTTATCTAGGCCCATTTTGTTATATTTCATGCCACCATTTTACCAAATAAAAAAAACTGTTCACTTAATTAGGGAGATTGCAGGGTTAATTTTAGCTTTAGTGTAGAGATCAGCCTCCCACCTGACACATCACACCCCCTGATCCTTCCCAAACAGCTCTCTTTCCTCCCCCACAATTGTCCCCGCCATCTTAAGAACTGGCAGAAAGTCTGCCAGTACTAAAATAAAAGGTATTTTATTTTAGTGGCTTTCTTACTTTGACCCCCAAAATCTGTTACACATCTACAACCACCAAAAAACACCCATGCTAAATAGTTTCTAAATTTTGTCCTGAGTTTAGAAATACCCAATGTTTACATGTTCTTTGCTTTTTTTGCAAGTTATAGGGCAATAAATACAAGTAGCACTTTGCTACTTCCAAGCCACTTTTTTTCAAAATTAGCGCTAGTTACATTAGAACACTGATATCTTTCAGGAATCCCTGAAAATTCCTTGACATGTATATATTTTTTTAGAAGACATCCCAAAGTATTGATCTAGACCCATTTTGGTATATTTCATGCAACCATTTCACTGCCAAATGCGATCAAATAAAAAAAATTGTTCACTTTTTCAGAAATTTTTTCACAAACTTTAGGTTTCTCACTGAAATTATTTACAAACAACTTGTGCAATTATGGCATAAATGGTTGTAAATGCTTCTTTGGGATCCCCTTTGTTCAGAAATAGCAGACATATATGGCTTTGGCATTGCTTTTTGGTAATTAGAAGGCCGCTAAATGCCACTGCGCACCACACGTGTATTATGCCCAGCAGTGAGGGGGTTAATTAGGGAGCTTGTAGGGTTAATTTTAGCTTTAGTGTAGTGTAGTACACAACCCCAAGTATTGATCTAGGCCTATTTTGGTATATTTCTTGCCACCATTTCACTGCCAAATACGATCAAATAAAAAAAAATGTTACATTTTTCACAATTTTAGGTTTCTCACTGAAATTATTTACAAACAGTTGTGCAATTATGGCACAAATGGTTGTAAATGCTTCTCTGGGATCCCCTTTGTTAAAAAATAGCAGTTATGTATGGCTTTGGCGTTGCTTTTTGGTAATTAGAAGGCCGCTAAATGCTGCTGCACACCACACGTGTATTATGCCCAGCAGTGAAGGGGATAATTAGGGAGCTTGTAGGGAACTTGTAGGGTTACTTTTAGCTTTAGTGTAGTAGACAACCCAATGTATTTATCTAGGCCCATTTTGTTATATTTCATGCCACCATTTTACCAAATAAAAAAAACCGTTCACTTAATTAGGGAGATTGCAGGGTTAATTTTAGCTTTAGTGTAGAGATCAGCCTCCCACCTGACACATCACACCCCCTGATCCTTCCCAAACAGCTCTCTTTCCTCCCCCACAATTGTCCCCGCCATCTTAAGAACTGGCAGAAAGTCTGCCAGTACTAAAATAAAAGGTATTTATTTTTTTTTTATAATTTTTTTTTAAAGCCATATTCTGCTGTGTAGGATCCCCCCTTAGCCCCCAACCTCCCTGATCCCCCCCCCCCAAACAGCTCTCTAACCCTCCCCCTCTACCTTATTTGCGTCATCTTGGGTACTGGCAGCTGTCTGCCAGTACCCAGTTTACAATAAAATGTTCCCCCCCCCCCCACTATTTTTCTGTAGTGTAGCTTCCCACATCCCGCTAAAAAGTGTTATTGCAGGATGCCTCAATATCAAGGCATCACTGCAATAACATGAAAGCGTCTGGAAGCGATCTGGATCGCTTCCACTGCTTTCAAAGACCAACAACGTATGGGGTACGTCGTTGGATGTTAACTGCATTTTTTTGCAGGACGTACCCCATACGTCGTTGGTCGTTAAGGGGTTAAAGGAATATACTTTATTTAGTTTTAATCCACAAGCTGCTGTTAGATAAACATAATGATTTAGAATACCGTTATTTTTAAAATATCTATTTGAATTTGACAACTTTTACTTTACGACTCTCCCATAGTCCAAAAATTAATCTAAGGGATAAAAAAAAAATGTATATCTTGTGTCAACATTACTAAAAAGGGTAGTAAATAGCTTGTAATTAGAAAACATTTCTGCATTAGATTAAAATGACAGAGTTTGCCATTTTTAGAGCCAGATTACAAGTGGTGCATTAACAGTTACACACGAGCGATAGGCGGTATATGACGGCTGTTTGTGCGCATCAGATTCTCCACTCGTATTACAAGTTGAAAGTCAACACGATCGCTTGAGCGCAATCGCGATTTATGCTCAAATGATTACTGCGTCCTCAGAACTCTATTAACTGCTTTGCGAAACAAAAAAGTGTCACAAAACACATCAAAAATACATTACAAAGTATAGTTACACTCATAATAACACTGTCTAATAAAAATTATTAAAAAGAAAATTGCACACAAAAGTTATAAAGGCTCAAAGCTATGAGGTCTCAGGTGTTAGGAAAAAAGCAGGCAAAAAGAGATAAATAAATGAACACCTCTAAATATGTATATGTATGTATATATATATATGTTTATATGTGTGTACATATGTATTTATATGAGTATATATGTATTTACAGTCATAAATACACATAAATACATATGTACACATATTTAGACATATATATTAGTGTATTGGAGCCTTTGGCCTCTATTTAACAAAGTCTGGCGGACCTGATCCGACAGTGCGGATCAGGTCCGCCAGACCTTCGCTGAATATGGAGAGCAATACGCTCTCCGTATTCAGCATTGCACCAGCAGCTCACAAGAGCTGCTGGTGTAACGCTGCCCCCTGCAGACTCGCAGCCAAATCAGCCGCCAGCAGGGAGGTGTCAATCAACCCGATCATACTCGATCGGGTTGAATTGTGGCGATTCCTGTCCACCTGCTCAGAGATGGCGGACAGGGTTATGGAGCAGCGGTCTTTGTGACCGCTGCTTCATAACTGCTGTTTCTGACGAGCATGCAGGCTCCCCAGAAAGATGGGGCATCAAGCTCCATTCAGAACTTGATAGATAGGCCCCTAGGTATTTAAATAGATGAAAACTTTTAAAATCATATTTATTCTAATATTCACATTTAATAAAGTGTTATACTGTGCATTTACTGTAAATATTTCACATTTCAATGATCTTCACATAAGGGAATATGTTCTATGTACTGTATTTGTAAATAGATATTCCTATATATATGTGTATATATCTATACCTATATATATATATATATATATATATATATATATATATATATACGTGTATATATTCTGTATATATATATATATATATATACTGTATATAGAGTATATAGATATATATATATATATATATATATAGGTTTAAATATATACTTGTGCAAAAAAACATAAGAATATATAGAAATATGTATTTATGAATAAATAGAACATATACCCCTATGTGAAGAACATTAGAATGTTAAATATTTACAGTAAAAACACAGTTAAACACTTTATTAACCCCTTAGTGACCGAGGACGTGCAGGGTACGTCTGAAAAAAAAAAGGCAGTTAACGCCTGACGACGTACCCTGCACGTCCTCGGCTAAAGTGAGTGCTGGAAGCGATCAAGATCGCTTCCAGGCACTATTACAGTACTGCAGGGATGCCTCGATGTCTGGGCATCCCTGCAGTGCTGTTACGGAGTGCCGGGACCGGAGCGATCACTCCCCCTTGAGTGATCACTTCCGGTTTTGCTCCACGTGGAGCCCGGCAGTGCAGCAGAGCATCGGAAGCGATCGGACACGCTTCCGATGCTCTGCTAGTGTGCTAAGTGCCTCGGTGGGTCGAGGCACTTAGTTAGTATATAAATAAAAGTAAAAATGTGAGAAAAAAAAATATAATATAAAATAAAAAAGCCCACATATAGCGCCCCCCCCCTCCCCCATGAGGCTTCCAAAATGGCGATGCCCGGTGCATCATGGGGCATCTGGGGGTGTCCCTAGCCTGTCTCACCATAGGGGCAAGCTAGGGTCACCCAATCTGAGCCTTCTTAGAAAAAAAAAATAATAATAATAAAATACCCCATTTGTCTGATCATGTCAATATTTGTAAATATTGACTCTGATCAGTGTGGATCTCCCTCCCTCTCCTCACTTGCCATTTTGTTGGAGAAAGAGAGAGACCTGTATTTTAGCAGAGAGAGATTTATTTCTTTTATTTGTTAAAAAATTTAAAATCCAAAGGCTCTTTTCAGAGCCATTAACCCCTAGCTTGCCAGTGATCACTATAAATCACTGGCAGTAGCACAGCTGCACTTTTTTTTTGCTGTCTGTGCATTTTTTTAGGGGTTAATTTTTGTTGTTGTATTTTTTTTTAAAAACTCAAAGGCTCCTTTCAGAGCCATTTAGCTAATTTAATTTAATTTAAAGACTATTTAACCCCTAGCTTGCCAGTGATCGCTATACATCACTGGCATTAGCATAGCTGTACTTTTTTGCTGTCTGTGCATTTTTTAGGGGTTAATTTTTGTTGTTGTAATTTTTTAAAAACCTAAACGCTCCTTTCAGAGCCATTTAGCTAATTTAATTTAATTTAAATAGTATTTAACCCCTAGCTTGCCAGTGATCGCTATACATCACTGGCATTAGCATAGCTGTACTTTTTTGCTGTCTGTGAATTTTTTTAGGGGTTAATTTTTGTTGTTGTAATTTTTTAAAAACCCAAAGGCTCCTTTCAGAGCCATTTAGCTAATTTAATTTAATTTAAAGAGTATTTAACCCCTAGCTTGCCAGTGATCGCTATAAATCACTGGCATTAGCATAGCTGTACATTTTTGCTGTCTGTGCATTTTTTTAGGGGTTAATTTTTGTTGTTGTCATTTTTTAAAAACCCAAAGGCTCCTTTCAGAGCCATTTAGCTAATTTAATTTGATTTAAAGAGTATTTAACCCCTAGCTTGCCAGTGATCGCTATAAATCACTGGCATTAGCATAGCTGTACTTTTTTTTTTAAAAAACCCAAAGGCCATTTAGTTAATTTAATTTAAAGAGTATTTAACCCCTAGCTTGCCAGTGATCGCTATAAATCACTGGCATTAGCATAGCTGTACTTTTTTTTAAAAAAACCCAAAGGCCATTTAGTTAATTTAATTTAAAGAGTATTTAACCCCTAGCTTGCCAGTGATCGCTATAAATCACTGGCATTAGCATAGCTGTACTTTTTTTTAAAAAAACCCAAAGGCCATTTAGTTAATTTAATTTAAAGAGTATTTAACCCCTAGCTTGCCAGTGATTGCTATAAATCACTGGCATTAGCATAGCTGTACTTTTTTTAAAAAAAACCAAAGGCCATTTAGTTAATTAATTAATTTTGGTTTTCTGTGACAGATACAAAAATGTCACAGAAAAGATATAGTGTTGAGGAGGCGTATGCCATCCTTGCGTCAGAGTCAGATGCCTCTATGTCTGACTCAGACCCCAATTTTGACCCTGCCATATGCTCAGATACATCATTAGATGCAGTCTCAACTGATAGTGATGTATCTGTGGCTGCTAGCCCCCCTGCCAGCCCCCCTGCTAGCCCCCCTGCCAGCCCCCCTGCTAGAAGGAGGCGTGTTGCTGCCATTGCCGCTGAAGAGTGGGTAACGCCTCATCTCCAGAGGCCAGATATCCAACCCTTCACAGCAAATGCTGGCATAAATATAGATGTGGCAGGTTTTAGCCCCCAACAGTTTCTGGAGGTGTTTCTGGGTGATGATGTATTGGGGAACATTGTCGCCCAAACTAATTTATATGCCCATCAGTACCGTGCTGCAAAGCCTGAAACATATTTGGCAAAGCAGCAATGGGCCCCCATCAATGTGCCAGAATTTAAAAAATTCTGGGCATTGACTATGCTGATGGGCATCATAAAGAAACCCTCCGTTCGCTCCTACTGGAGCAGTAGCCCCATCTGCTCTACCCCCATTTTCTCCCAGAGTATGTCGAGGCAGAGATATGAAATGATTCTTCATTTCATGCACTTCAGCGACAACAGCCTGTGCCCCCCTAGGGAGCATCCCCAATTTGACAGGCTGTATAAAATCCGCCCCCTGATTACCCACTTTTCTGCCAGGTTTGCAGAGGCTTATACACCTGGAAGGAATATATGCGTTGATGAATCCCTGATGAAGTATAAGGGAAGGCTGGGATTCAAGCAGTATATTCCTTCCAAGCGCTCCAGGTATGGGGTAAAGGTGTATAAGCTCTGTGAGAGCGAGACTGGGTATACTCAGGCCTTCCGGGTGTATGAGGGAAAGGATAGCCACCTTGACCCTCCAGGTTGCCCAGAACATATGGGAACCACTGGCAAGATTGTCTGGGACCTGATATTACCCCTAATGAACAAAGGGTATCACTTGTACTTAGACAATTTTTATACAAGTGTCCTTTTGTTCAAGCTACTGTATTGCTTTGATACAGTAGCTTGCGGTACTATTAAAAAGAACCGCAAAGGTTTCCCAGGACAACTTGTACGCACCCGGCTACGAAGGGGGGAGACCTCTGCTCTGCGCCAAGAGGAGCTGTTGGCACTGAAGTACAGAGACAAGAAGGATGTATACCTTCTTACCACCATCCACACAGAGAGGACGGTGGCGGTCTCTGTACGTGGCAGAGCTGAGATCATAAGGAAGCCAGTGTGCATCAAGTCTTATAACAGACATATGGGTGGGGTTGATCTGGCAGATCAGCTGCTGCAGCCCTACCTAATTATGCGGAAGACAAGGGCCTGGTACAAAAAGGTTGCAATTTACCTAATGCAGATTGCAACCCACAACGCTTTTTTGTTGTTCAAAAAAGCAAACCCCGGAATGAAACTGACTTTTTTACAATTTCAGCTCCAGATCATTTCGGGGATTTTGTACCATGATGCACCTGCTCCCCGGGCGGTGATGGGAGAGAGCAGAGTTGGGGCTACTCATTTTATTTTTAAAATCCCCCCTACTGCCGCAAAGCAGAGACCACAAAAAAAAATGCAGAGTCTGTACCAAGAGGGGGCAGAGAAGGGACACTGTATATCACTGTCCTGATTGCCCTGGACAGCCTGGACTCTGCATTGGGGACTGCTTCAAGCGGTACCATACAATGGTCAATTTTTAAAAAATAACATAATTTATGCTTACCTGATAAATTCCTTTCTTCTGTAGTGTGATCAGTCCACGGGTCATCATTACTTCTGGGATATTACTCCTCCCCAACAGGAAGTGCAAGAGGATTCACCCAGCAGAGCTGCATATAGCTCCTCCCCTCTACGTCACTCCCAGTCATTCGACCAAGGACCAACGAGAAAGGAAAAGCCAAGGGTGAAGTGGTGACTGGAGTATAAATTAAAAAATATTTACCTGCCTTAAAAAACAGGGCGGGCCGTGGACTGATCACACTACAGAAGAAAGGAATTTATCAGGTAAGCATAAATTATGTTTTCTTCTGTTAAGTGTGATCAGTCCACGGGTCATCATTACTTCTGGGATACCAATACCAAAGCAAAAGTACACGGATGACGGGAGGGATAGGCAGGCTCTTTATACAGAAGGAACCACTGCCTGAAGAACCTTTCTCCCAAAAATAGCCTCCGATGAAGCAAAAGTGTCAAATTTGTAAAATTTGGAAAAAGTATGAAGCGAAGACCAAGTTGCAGCCTTGCAAATCTGTTCAACAGAGGCCTCATTCTTGAAGGCCCAAGTGGAAGCCACAGCTCTAGTAGAATGAGCTGTAATTCTTTCAGGAGGCTGCTGTCCAGCAGTCTCATAAGCTAAACGAATTATGCTACGAAGCCAAAAAGAAAGAGAGGTAGCGGAAGCTTTTTGACCTCTCCTCTGCCCAGAGTCAATGACAAACAGAGAAGACGTTTGTCGAAATTCCTTAGTTGCCTGTAAGTAAAATTTTAGAGCACGGACTACATCCAGGTTGTGCAGTAGACGTTCCTTCTTTGAAGAAGGATTTGGGCATAAAGAAGGAACAACAATCTCTTGATTGATATTCCTGTTAGTAACTACCTTAGGTAAGAACCCAGGTTTAGTACGCAGGACTACCTTATCCGAATGAAAAATCAAATAAGGAGAATCACAATGTAAGGCTGATAATTCAGAGACTCTTCGAGCCGAGGAAATAGCCATTAAAAATAGAACTTTCCAAGATAACAACTTTATATCAATGGAATGAAGGGGTTCAAACGGAACGCCCTGTAAAACATTAAGAACAAGGTTTAAACTCCATGGTGGAGCAACAGTCTTAAACACAGGCTTAATTCTGGCCAAAGCCTGACAAAAAGCCTGGACGTCAGGAACTTCTGACAGACGTTTGTGTAACAGAATGGACAGAGCTGAGATCTGTCCCTTTAATGAACTAGCAGATAAACCCTTTTCTAAACCTTCTTGTAGAAAAGACAATATCCTAGGAATCCTAACCTTACTCCAAGAGTAACCTTTGGATTCACACCAATATAGGTATTTACGCCATATCTTATGGTAAATCTTTCTGGTAACAGGTTTCCTAGCCTGTATTAAGGTATCAATAACTGACTCAGAAAATCCACGTCTTGATAAAATCAAGCGTTCAATTTCCAAGCAGTCAGCTTCAGAGAAGTTAGATTTTGATGTTTGAAGGGACCCTGTATCAGAAGGTCCTGTTTCAGAGGTAGAGACCAAGGTGGACAGAATGACATGTCCACCAGGTCTGCATACCAAGTCCTGCGTGGCCACGCAGGTGCTATTAGAATCACTGATGCTCTCTCTTGTTTGATTCTGGCAATCAATCGAGGAAGCAACGGGAAGGGTGGAAACACGTAAGCCATCCTGAAGTCCCAAGGTGCTGTCAGAGCATCTATCAGGACTGCTCCTGGATCCCTGGATCTGGACCCGTAACGAGGAAGCTTGGCGTTCTGTCGAGACGCCATGAGATCTATCTCTGGTTTGCCCCAACGTCGAAGTATTTGGGCAAAGACCTCCGGATGAAGTTCCCACTCCCCCGGATGAAAAGTCTGACGACTTAAGAAATCCGCCTCCCAGTTCTCCACTCCCGGGATGTGGATTGCTGACAGGTGGCAAGAGTGAGACTCTGCCCAGCAAATTATCTTTGATACTTCCATCATAGCTAGGGAGCTTCTTGTCCCTCCCTGATGGTTGATGTAATCTACAGTCGTGATGTTGTCCGACTGAAACCTGATGAACCCCCGAGTTGTCAACTGGGGCCAAGCCAGGAGGGCATAGAGAACTGCTCTCAATTCCAGAATGTTTATTGGCAGGAGACTCTCCTCCTGACTCCATTGTCCCTGAGCCTTCAGAGAATTCCAGACGGCACCCCAACCTAGAAGGCTGGCGTCTGTTGTTACAATTGTCCAGTCTGGTCTGCTGAATGGCATCCCCCTGGACAGATGTGGCCGAGAAAGCCACCATAGAAGAGAATTTCTGGTCTCTTGATCCAGATTCAGAGAAGGGGATAAGTCTGAGTAATCCCCATTCCACTGACTTAGCATGCACAGTTGCAGTGGTCTGAGGTGTAAGCGTGCAAAGGGTACTATGTCCATTGCCGCTACCATTAAGCCGATTACCTCCATGCATTGAGCCACTGACGGGTGTTGAATGGAATGAAGGGTGCGGCAAGCACTTTGAAGTCTTGTTAGCCTGTCCTCTGTCAGGTAAATCTTCATTTCTACAGAATCTATAAGAGTCCCCAGGAAGGGAACTCTTGTGAGTGGAACGAGTGAACTTTTCTTTTCGTTCACCTTCCATCCATGTGACCTTAGAAATGCCAGCACTAACTCTGTATGAGACTTGGCAGTTTGAAAGCTTGAAGCTTGTATCAGAATGTCGTCTAGGTATGGAGCTACCGAGATTCCCCGCGGTCTTAGTACCGCCAGAAGAGCACCCAGAACCTTTGTGAAGATTCTTGGAGCTGTAGCCAATCCGAATGGAAGAGCCACAAACTGGTAATGCCTGTCTAGGAAGGCAAACCTTAGGTACCGATAATGATCTTTGTGAATCGGTATGTGAAGGTAAGCATCTTTTAAATCTACAGTGGTCATGTACTGACCCTCTTGGATCATAGGTAAAATTGTCCGAATAGTCTCCATCTTGAACGATGGAACTCTTAGGAATTTGTTTAGGATCTTTAAGTCCAGGATTGGTCTGAAAGTTCCCTCTTTTTTGGGAACCACAAACAGATTTGAGTAAAACCCCTGTCCCTGTTCCGATCGTGGAACTGGATGGATTACTCCCATTAACAAGAGCTCTTGTACGCAGCGTAGAAACGCCTCTTTCTTTGTCTGGATTGTTGACAATCTTGACAGATGAAATCTCTCTCTTGGAGGAGAGTATTTGAAGTCCAGAAGGTATCCCTGAGATATTATCTCTAGCGCCCAGGGATCCTGAACATCTCTTGCCCAAGCCTGGGCGAAGAGAGAAAGTCTGCCCCCCACTAGATCCGATCCCGGATCGGGGGCCCTCAATTCATGCTGTTTTAGGGGCAGCAGCAGGTTTCCTAGTCTGCTTGCCCTTGTTCCAGGACTGGTTAGGTTTCCAGCCTTGTCTGTAGCGAGCAACAGCTCCTTCCTGTTTTGGTGCAGAGGAAGTTGATGCTGCTCCTGCTTTGAAATTACGAAAGGAACGAAAATTAGACTGTCTAGTCTTGGCTTTGGCTTTGTCCTGAGGCAGGGCATGGCCTTTACCTCCTGTAATGTCAGCGATAATCTCTTTCAACCCGGGCCCGAATAAGGTCTGCCCTTTGAAAGGTATATTAAGCAATTTAGACCTAGAAGTAACATCAGCTGACCAGGATTTTAGCCACAGCGCCCTGCGTGCCTGAATGGCGAATCCTGAATTCTTCGCCGTAAGTTTAGTAAGATGTACTACGGCCTCCGAAATGAATGAATTAGCTAGTTTAAGGACTCTAAGCCTGTCCGTAATGTCGTCCAGAGAAGCTGAACCAATGTTCTCTTCCAGAGACTCAATCCAGAATGCCGCTGCAGCCGTGATCGGCGCAATGCATGCAAGGGGTTGCAATATAAAACCTTGTTGAACAAACATTTTCTTAAGGTAACCCTCTAACTTTTTATCCATTGGATCTGAAAAAGCACAGCTATCCTCCACCGGGATAGTGGTACGCTTAGCTAAGGTAGAAACTGCTCCCTCCACCTTAGGGACCGTTTGCCATAAGTCCCTTGTGGTGGCGTCTATTGGAAACATTTTTCTAAATATCGGAGGGGGTGAGAACGGCACACCGGGTCTATCCCACTCCTTAGTAACAATTTCAGTAAGTCTCTTAGGTATAGGAAAAACCTCAGTACTCGTCGGTACCGCAAAATATTTATCCAACCTACACATTTTCTCTGGTATTGCAACTGTGTTACAATCATTCAGAGCCGCTAACACCTCCCCTAGTAATACACGGAGGTTTTCCAGTTTAAATTTAAAATTTGAAATATCTGAATCCAGTCTGTTTGGATCAGAACCGTCACCCACAGAATGAAGTTCTCCATCCTCATGTTCTGCCACCTGTGACGCAGTGTCTGACATGGCCCTAATATTATCAGCGCACTCTGTTCTCACCCCAGAGTGATCACGCTTACCTCTTAGTTCTGGTAATTTAGCCAAAACCTCAGTCATAACAGTAGCCATATCCTGTAATGTGATTTGTAATGGCCGCCCAGATGTACTCGGCGCTACAATATCACGCACCTCCCTCTGAGCGGGAGATGTAGGTACTGACACGTGAGGCGAGTTAGTCGGCATAACTCTCCCCTCGTTGTTTGGTGAAATTTGTTCAATTTGTACAGATTGACTTTTATTTAAAGTAGCATCAATACAGTTAGTACATAAATTTCTATTGGGCTCCACTTTGGCATTGCAACAAATGACACAGGTATCATCCTCTGAATCAGACATGTTTAACACACTAGCAAATAAACTTGCAACTTGGAAATACAATTCAATTAGAATAATATTAAAACGTACTGTGCCTTTAAGAAGCACAGAAGATCTATGACAGTTGAAAATTAATAAATTGAAACAGTTATAGCCTCAATCCTTGTAAACAACACAACTTTAGCAAAGGTTTAATCCCATTAGCAAAGATAACAAATTCTGAAAGCAGGAAACAAATTACAGAATAAACGTTTTTTATCTCAGTCAAACTATAATTCTCACAGCTCTGCTGAGAGAAATTACCTCCCTCAAAATAAGTTTTGAAGACCCTTGAGCTCTGTAGAGATGAACCGGATCATGCAGGGAATACAATGAGTTGCTGACTGAAATATTTGATGCATAGTAAAAGCGCCAAAAAACGGCGCCTCCCCCTCACACACAGCAGTGAGGGAGAACAGAAACTGTCAGAAAAACAGATTAAGCAACTGCCAAGTGGAAAAATAGTGCCCAAACATTTATTCACACAGTACCTCAGCAAATGAAAACGATTTTACATTCCAGCAAAAACGTTAAACATAATCTCTAGTTATTAAACAGCTTTATGTATTTCTTACAGTGTAATTCTAGTGAAGTACCATTCCCCAGAATACTGAAGTGTAAAGTATACATACATGACATTATATCGGTATGGCAGGATTTTCTCATCAATTCCATTGTCAGAAAATAAAAACTGCTACATACCTCTATGCAGATTCATCTGCCCGCTGTCCCCTGATCTGAAGTTTACCTCACTCCTCAGATGGCCGAGAACAGCAATATGATCTTAACTACTCCGGCTAAAATCATAGCAAAACTCTGGTAGATTCTTCTTCAAACTCTGCCAGAGAGGTAATAACACACTCCGGTGCTATTTTAAAATAACAAACTTTTGATTGAAGATATAAAACTAAGTATAATCACCATAGTCCTCTCACACATCCTATCTAGTCGTTGGGTGCAAGAGAATGACTGGGAGTGACGTAGAGGGGAGGAGCTATATGCAGCTCTGCTGGGTGAATCCTCTTGCACTTCCTGTTGGGGAGGAGTAATATCCCAGAAGTAATGATGACCCGTGGACTGATCACACTTAACAGAAGAAAAATAAATTTGCTGTTATTTTTTTTTGTTATGTTTACTGTTAAATTTTTTGTTATTTTTTGACTTTTAATGTGCCAGATTTTTACATTTCACTAATATATTTTTTTTTTCTAAAATGGGGCTGTTCTTTTTTTTTTTTTTTTACAAAAACCCCTGTCAAACCTATGCATGGGGACATAGGTGTACTCAGGGTGCCTAGCAGAAAACAACCTGTAGTATTTTTTTTGCACTAACTTACAACAGTCTCTCCTAAATCATAGTCAAAAAGCAATGTGTGTGTAAAAATGAAAATTTAAAAAATGCCACCATACACTTTCTCCAATTTTTTTAGCTAAAACAGTTACTTCAAATGCATCAAAGCACACCATATACAATACCTTGGGGTGTCAACATTTCAAAAATATGCACATTCATGGCAATAAATAAAAGTGGGGTTTACAATAGGCCCCAAACTAAAGATAGGCCTATCAGAAGAAATACTCTCACTTAATAACTAAAATCACAAGTCATAAAATTGTAACATAACCTTCCCAAAATCCTGGCAAACCTATGCATGGGGGGCATAGGTGTACTCAGGGTGCCTAGCAGAAAACAACCTGAAGTATTTTTTTGCACTAACTTACAACAGTCTCTCCTAAATCATAGTCAAAAAGCAATGTGTGTGTAAAAATGAAAATTGAAAAAATGCCACCATACACTTTCTCCAATTTTTTTAGCTAAAACAGTTACTTCAAATGCATCAAAGCACACCATATACAATACCTTGGGGTGTCAACATTTAAAAAATATGCACATTCATGGAAACAAATAAATTGGGGTATGTTAAAATACCCCCAAAAAGACAATAGGCAAAGAAAATATGTTAAATGTGAAAAAAAAATCACAAACGCATGTTGGACATTTGGCATTACACCCCCCGAACAAGCCAAGAAACTTATGCATAGGTGGTATCACTGTACTCAGGAGATGTTGGTGAACACATATTGGGGTCTTCTTTGGCAGTAACACATAACAGGAGCTGAGAATTCATGTCTAAAGTACAATGTGTGTGAAAAATAACACACAAAAAATGACTGCCTAATAGTTTGACAAAGAATTAGTGCATGGAAAGTGTTAAAATACCAGCATTTGAAATACCCTAGGGTGTCTACTTTTCAAAAATATATGGTTTGATGGGGGTAAATTACATTGGCCGGCTTCAGAAATGTCCTACATAGGACATGGGTGCATGGGATGTGAAAATTCCAAGTTGAAAAACTGGAATGCGCCCCCTAAAAATAAGGCCTTTTAGCCCCCAGAGAACCCAACACACCTATACATGGGTGGTATCACTGTACTCAGGAGATGTTGTTGAATACATATTGAGGTTTTTTTTGGCAGTAACACATAACAGGGACTGAGAATATATGCCTAAAGTACAACGTGTGTGAAAAATAACACAAAAAAAATGACTACCCAAAAGTTTGACAAAGACTAGTGGTTGAAATAGTGCATGGAAAGTGTTAAAATACCAGCATTTGAAATACCCTAGGGTGTCTACTTTTCAAAAATATATGGTTTGATGGGGGTAATTTACATTGGCCGGCTTCAGAAATGTCCCAAATAGGACATGGGTGCATGATGACAGATGTGAAAATTCCAAGTTGAAAAACTGGAATGCCCCCCCTAAAATTAAGGCCTTTTAGCCCCCAGAGAACCCGACACACCTATACATGGGGGGTATCACTGTACTCAGGAGATGTTGTTGAATACATATTGAGGTTTTTTTTTGGCAGTAACACATAACAGGGACTGAGAATATATGCCTAAAGTACAATGTGTGTGAAAAATAATGCAAAAAAATGACTACCTAAAAGTTTGACAAAGACTAGTGGTTGAATTAGTGCATGGAAAGTGTTAAAATACCAGCATTTGAAATACCCTAGGGTGTCTACTTTTCAAAAATATATGGTTTGATGGGGGTAATTTACATTGGCCGGCTTCAGAAATGTCCCAAATAGGACATGGGTGCATGATGACAGATGTGAAAATTCCAAGTTGAAAAACTGGAATGCGCCCCCTAAAATTAAGGCCTTTTAGCCCCCAGAGAACCCGACACACCTATACATGGGGGGTATCACTGTACTCAGGAGATGTTGTTGAATACATATTGAGGTTTTTTTTTGGCAGTAACACATAACAGGGACTGAGAATATATGCCTAAAGTACAATGTGTGTGAAAAATAATGCAAAAAAATGACTACCTAAAAGTTTGACAAAGACTAGTGGTTGAATTAGTGCATGGAAAGTGTTAAAATACCAGCATTTGAAATACCCTAGGGTGTCTACTTTTCAAAAATATATGGTTTGATGGGGGTAATTTACATTGGCCGGCTTCAGAAATGTCCCAAATAGGACATGGGTGCATGATGACAGATGTGAAAATTCCAAGTTGAAAAACTGGAATGCGCCCCCTAAAATTAAGGCCTTTTAGCCCCCAGAGAACCCGACACACCTATACATGGGGGGTATCACTGTACTCAGGAGATGTTGTTGAATACATATTGAGGTTTTTTTTGGCAGTAACACATAACAGGGACTGAGAATATATGCCTAAAGTACAATGTGTGTGAAAAATAATGCAAAAAAATGACTACCTAAAAGTTTGACAAAGACTAGTGGTTGAATTAGTGCATGGAAAGTGTTAAAATACCAGCATTTGAAATACCCTAGGGTGTCTACTTTTCAAAAATATATGGTTTGATGGGGGTAATTTACATTGGCCGGCTTCAGAAATGTCCCAAATAGGACATGGGTGCATGATGACAGATGTGAAAATTCCAAGTTGAAAAACTGGAATGCGCCCCATAAAATTAAGGCCTTTTAGCCCCCAGAGAACCCGACACACCTATACATGGGGGGTATCACTGTACTCAGGAGATGTTGTTGAATACATATTGAGGTTTTTTTTGGCAGTAACACATAACAGGGACTGAGAATATATGCCTAAAGTACAATGTGTGTGAAAAATAATGCAAAAAAATGACTACCTAAAAGTTTGACAAAGACTAGTGGTTGAATTAGTGCATGGAAAGTGTTAAAATACCAGCATTTGAAATACCCTAGGGTGTCTACTTTTCAAAAATATATGGTTTGATGGGGGTAATTTACATTGGCCGGCTTCAGAAATGTCCCAAATAGGACATGGGTGCATGATGACAGATGTGAAAATTCCAAGTTGAAAAACTGGAATGCCCCCCCTAAAATTAAGGCCTTTTAGCCCCCAGAGAACCCGACACACCTATACATGGGGGGTATCACTGTACTCAGGAGATGTTGTTGAATACATATTGAGGTTTTTTTTGGCAGTAACACATAACAGGGACTGAGAATATATGCCTAAAGTACAATGTGTGTGAAAAATAATGCAAAAAAATGACTACCTAAAAGTTTGACAAAGACTAGTGGTTGAATTAGTGCATGGAAAGTGTTAAAATACCAGCATTTGAAATACCCTAGGGTGTCTACTTTTCAAAAATATATGGTTTGATGGGGGTAATTTACATTGGCCGGCTTCAGAAATGTCCCAAATAGGACATGGGTGCATGATGACAGATATGAAAATTCCAAGTTGAAAAACTGGAATGCGCCCCCTAAAATTAAGGCCTTTTAGCCCCCAGAGAACCCAACACACCTATACATGGGGGGTATCACTGTACTCAGAAGTTGTTGTTGAACACATATTGAGGTGTTTTTGGTCAGTAACATATAACAGGAACTGAGAATCCATGCCTAAAGTACAATGCGTGTGAAAAATAACACACCAAAATGACTACCCAAAAGTTTGACAAAGACTGGTGGTTGAATTAGTGCATGCAAAGTGTTAAAATACCAGCATTTGAAATACCCTAGGGTGTCTACTTTTTAAAAATATATGGTTTGATGGGGGTAATTTGCATTGTCCGGCTTCAGAAATGTCCCAAATAGGACATGGGTGCATGACGACAGATGTGAAAATTCCAAATAAAAAAACTGGAATGCGCCCCCTAAAAATAAAGCCTTTTAGCCCCCAGAGAACCCAACAGACCTATACATGGGTGGTATCACTGTACTCAGGAGATGCTGCTGAAGACATATTGGGGTGTTATTTGGCAGTAACCCTTAACGTTCTCAGTAAATGTATTCTTGAATTGCTATTTTGTCAAAAAATCACCACTTTTTTTTTTCAAACTTTGGCATAGATTGGTGGTAAAATAGTTGCATGGAAAGAGTCAAAATACCCCATGTTTAATACCTTAGGTTGTGTTCTTTTAAAAAATATATATATGTGAAGGGTTAATCAGGGATTCCTGACAGATATCAGTGTTCCAATGTAACTATCGCTAATTTTTTTAAAAATTTTTTGGAAATAGCAAAGTGCTACTTGTACTTATTGCCCTATAACTTGCAAAAAAAGCAAAGAACATGTAAACATTGAGTATTTCTAAACTCAGGACAAAAATTAGAAACTATTTAGCATGGGAGTTTTTTGGTAGTTGTTGAAGTGTAGGAGATTTTGAGGGTCAAAGTTAAAAAAGTGTGTTTATTTCAATTTTTTCCTCATATTTTATAAAAAATTTTATAGTAAATTATAAGATATGATGAAATTAATGGTATCTTTAGAAAGTCCATTTAATGGCGAGAAAAACGGTATATAATATGTGTGGGTACAGTAAATGAGTAAGAGGAAAATTACAGCTAAACACAAACACCGCAGAAATGTAAAAATAGCCTTGGTCCCAAACGGACAGAAAATGGAAAAGTGCTGCGGTCATTAAGGGGTTAAATATGAATATTGCATACATAATATTTTTCAGGATTTAGCAAACTGACTGTAAAGGGCTCCAATGCACTATACTGTATATATATATATATATATATATATATATATATATATATATATATATATATTTATATATATCAACTGTATATATATATATATATATATATATATATATATATATGTGTGTGTGCATACATATGTTTTTATATGTTTATATGTGTATATATGTCTGTAAATACATATATACACACATATATATATACATATGTACACACATATAAACACACGCACACACAAGCAATTTCCAGTTCAGCCCACCAGTAGCCAACTCGCCTGGGTGCAATAATATACCATGAAATAGAAAACAAGAGAATGCACTCTCAGGACTTTTCCACAACAAAACCAATTTAATCCATTAAATTGGTTTTGTTGTGGAAAAGTCCTGAGAGTGCATTCTCTTGTTTTCTATATATATATATATATATATATATATATATATATATATACACACATACATACAAGTCTATAAAACAATGGGAGCTGCCATGTTGTAACTTAGGTTACCTTATCTGCTGTGACCAATCAGGGACAGTTATAAAATGGTCACTAGAGTGTGCAGCCAATCGCTGTGTGGAATATAACAGTGTTCTGCTCTTCCATTTCTAACAGGAACCGAAAAGCTCACAATTTTAGAATGGAATTACAGGAAATGAGGACACAATAAATAATAAAAGTATATTTCAGAAGTTTTTTATATATACAATTTATCATTTTATATTAGGTATCTCTTCAACAAATAATATCATGGGAACTAAGCAAATTTGATAAGAGAAGTAAATTGGAAAAAAATTAAAATGCTATGTTCTGTCTGAATCACAATAGCATAAATTATGCTTACCTGATAATTTCATTTCCATCGTGGGCAGGAGAGTCCACTGCTTTATTCATCACTTGCGGGAAATAAGAACCTGGCCACCAGGAGGAGGCAAGGACACCCCAGCCAAAGGCTTAAATACCTCCCCAACTTCCCTCATCCCCCAATCATTCTGCCAAGGGAACAAACAACAGTAGGAGAAATATCAGGGTATAAATGGTGCCAGAAGATCAAAAATAAATTTAGGCCCGCCCATCAGAGAACGGGCGGGTGCAGTGGACTCTCCTCCCCACGATGGAAATTAAATTATCAGGTAAGCATAATTTATGTTTTCCATATAAAGGGGAGGAGAGTCCACTGCTTCATTCATCACTTGTGGGAACAAATACCCAAGCTCTAGAGAACACTGAACGAAGATTAAACAAATACCCAAGCTCTAGAGAACACTGAACAAAGAAAACAGGAGGGTAAAGGAGGCGGACCCTACACTGAGGGCACCACAGCCTGCAGAACCTTTCTCCCAAAAGCTGCTTCCGCCGAAGCAAAGACGTCAAATTTGTAAAATTTTGCAAACGTATGTAAGGAAGACCAGGTTGCTGCCTTACAAATCTGCTCTATAAAAGCCTCATTCTTAGAGGCCCAAGCAGAGGCCACAGCTCTAGTCGAGTGAGCCGTAATCCTCTGAGGAGGCTTGTGTCCCGCTGTCTCATATGCCTGACGGATCATACTCCTCAACCAAAAAGATAAAGAAGTGGCAGAGGCCCTCTGCCCCCTGCGCTTTCATAAATACACAACAAATAAAGACGAAGTCTGTCTGAACTCCTACATGGCCTAAGGATAAAACTTCAAAGCCTGAACCACGTCCAGATTATGAAGTGACCTCTCCTTTGAAGAAGAAGGGTTAGGACACAAGGAAGGAACAACTATTTCCTGATTGATGTTACGACTCAACACCACCTTGGGAAGGAATCCCAATCCAGTGCAAAGAACAGCCGTATCAGCATGAAAAACCAAGTAGGGGGGCTCACATTGCAAGGCCGCCAACTCAGAGACTCTGCATGCCGATGCAAAAGCCAATAATAATAGGACTTTCCATGAAAGAACCTTAATGTCAAGGGCATGCATAGGCTCAAATGGAGCCCTCTGCAAAACCTTAAGAACCAAGTTTAAGCTCCAAGGAGAAGCCGGACTCTTGAAGACAGGTCTGATCCTAACCAGAGCCTGAACAAAGGACTGAATGTCAGGAAGCTCCGCAAGCTTCTTATGCAACAGTACAGATAAATCCAAAATCTGTCCCCTTAGGGAACTAGCGGAAAGACCCTTATCCAGCCCGTTCTGGAGAAAGGCCAAAATCCTGGATACCATGACCTTATGCCAGGGATATCCTCGTTCCTCACACCAGGACAAATAGGTCCTCTACACCTTGTGGTAGATGCGTCTAGAGACCGGCTTCCTGTCCTGGATGAGAGTGTCGATCACTCTCTCCGAAAAACCTCTTTTGGCTAAGACTAGGCGTTCAATCTCCACGCAGTCAGCCTTAGAGAATCTAGATTTTGATGTAGAAAAGGACCTTGAACTAGCAGATCCTTCTGACAAGATAACTTCCACGCCGGATATGACATTGCCACTAGATCCGCAAACCATGCCCTCCGCGGCCACGACTGAGTGATCAGAATAGCCAAAGCTTGCTCCTGTTTGATGCGGGCCACTACTCGAGGTAGCAGAGGCAACGGTGGAAATATGTAGATTGGGTTGAAGTCCCAGGGTACCACCAAGGCATCTATCAGCTCCGCTTGGGGATCCCTGGATCGCGACCCATATTTGGGTAGTTTGTAATTGAGTCTGGACGCCATGAGATCTATTTCCCCCATCTGCTGCAGATCTCTGCAAACATCTCGGGGTGGAGAGACCATTCCCCTGGATGAAACGTCTGTCTGCTCAAAAAATCCACTTCCCAGTTGTCCACACCCGGAATGTGGATCACTGAGAGCGAACAATTGTGTGTCTCTGCCCATTCCAGAATCCAAGATACTTCCCTCATTGCTAGGAAACTGCTCGTCCCACCCTGGTGGTTTATGTACGCCACCGAGGTGATGTTGTCCGATTGGAATCTGATTAATTGGGACGACCCTAGAGGGAGCCAAGCCTTCAGAGCATTGAATATCGCTCAAAGTTCCAAAATATTTATAGGTAGACTCGATTCCTCTCAAGTCCATCTGCCTTGTGCCTTTCGGGCACCCCAAACGGCTCCCCATCCTGACAGACTCGCATCCGTGGTTACAACCTCCCAGGATGGTCTCAGAAAGGATGTCCCCTGAGACACTCCCTCACTGGTCTGTCCAAAGATATCTGTTGGGACAAATCTGAATGATCACCGTTCCATTGTCTCAACATGCACAGCTGCCGAGGTCTGAGATGGAACCTGGTGAATGGAATGACATCTATGCTGGATACCATGAGCCCGATTACCTCCATACACCTGGCCATAGATGTCCTGGAGGATGTTTGCAGGGCTAGACAGTGGGACGCCAACTTGCAATGTCTCTGGTCTGTCAGAAATATCTTCATCGCAGAAGAATCTAGTATTGTACCCAGGAATTCCACCCTGTTGCTGGGGACCAATTAACTCTTTCCTTCGTTTATCTTCCACCCGTGGGATCGAAGTAGAAGGAGGAGAGCTCTTGAATGATCCTCCACCAGACTGCGCTGGTTCAGGAAGACGAGCCTTAGAAATTTTACATGATTGTAGTGTATTGGAACATGAAGGTAAGCATCCTTCAGGTCTATAGTCGTCATGAATCGCCCCTCTTGAACCAGAGGCAAAATTGACCTCATTATCTCCATCTTGAACGATGGGACTGACAAAAACTTGTTTAGAGCCTTCAGGTCCAGAATTGGCCGAAACGTGCCCTCCTTCTTTGGGATCACAAAAAGGTTTGAATAATACCCCAGACCTCTTTCTGCTGGAGAAACTGGGAGGATTACCCCAAGAGATGAGAGATCCCTCACACACCCCAGGAAGGCGTCTCTTTTCTTGCCTTGAAGAGATGTTCGACAGGAGGAACCTGCCCCTGGGCAGATACAATTTGAAACCTATCCTGTACCCCTGGGCGACAACCTCCAGGACCCAAGGGACTGTAACGTCTCCCTTCCAGGCCCCCGCAAAGAGAGATAGTCTGCCCCCTACCTGGTCCAAGGACGGGACGGGGCCACCTCTTCATGCCGATTTTGACTCGGCGGGCTTCTTGTTTTGCTGGGACTTGTTCCAAGAGTTTGCTGGCTTTCAAGATCCCTTGGATTGCTCATATTTTGTGGAAGGCTGCTGGCGCTGAGACTTGTCTGTACAAAAGGGACGAAAAGTAGATCCCTTAGTTTTGGCTTTCTTATCCTGAGGTAAGAAGGCACCCTTGCCGCCCGTGATTGTAGATATGATGGAATCCAGGCCCGGGCCAAACAAAACCTTCCCCTTGAATGGGAGGGAAGCAAACGAGACTTAGATGTCATGTCAGCAGACCACGATTTTAGCCACAGAGCCCTGCGAGCTAAAACAGAAAACCGTGACGTTTTAGCATTCAGGCGAATAATCTGCATGTTGGCATCACAGCTGAACGAATGCGCTACCCTTAAGGCTTGGATTCAATCCAAAATCTCCTAGAGGGGGTTCTCCACCTTGACCATTGCTGATAGTGTGTCACACCAATAGGTAGCCGCACCAGCCACTGCAGCGACTGCCGCCGCCGGTTGGAAAACGAATCCCGTCAGTTGGAACATCTTCCGCAACATGAACTCCATCTTTTTATCCATGGGTTCCTTAAAAGAGGAGCTATCCTCAAGCGGAATGGTCATTCTTTTAGCAAGCGTGGAGATAGCACCATCCACCTTAGGGACGGTTCCCCACAGTACAAGCTGCACGTCCGGAACGGGGAAAAGCTTCCTAAAAGAAGACGAGGGAGAAAAGGGCGAACCCAGTTTCTCCCATTCATTTTTAATAATGTTCGCCATCTTGATAGGAACCGGGAAGGCCTGGGGTACAACCCTGTCCTCGTAAACCCTATCCAATTTAGGGATCGAAGGTTCCTCCGGTAGTTTTGGTTCCAGAACCTCCAGAGTAGCAAGCACTTCCGGAGGCCTAGAGGTAGCCTATTCCGACTCAGAAGTTGCCTCCTTCGCGGGTAATATGTCTGAGATATCCAGTGGAGTCGAAGACCCCTGAGACGGATAGCCGTGCCGTACCTTCCGCTTGCGCTTAATAAGACAAGGCATCACATTTATGGCTGCAGAAACTGCCGTCTGCAACTGATTGGCGAAGTCTGGAGGCCAAAGGACCCCTCCCACGGGAGGATTAGTAGTGCCCTGGGGAACTGCTTGTGTAATCGGAGATGCTTGTAGGGAACGTACCTCGCGGGACGGAAAACTCTCAGAGGTGGACGGCTCAGTTGTACTAAATACTTTATTCTTTTTAGAAATAGTAATATTGTTATAACTTGTGGAACAGAGTTGTAACGGCGGTTCCACTGGAACCTCCTTACAGTATACACAATTAGTAGGTTTAGATAAGGAAGGAGTATCCTCCAACATATCAGAGTCCTCCATAGCTTGCGCCTTTATTATGGACTTAATTACTAATTAAATGGCACCTTTATAGCCCAATGGCCGGGGCACTCACCACCTCCTATGACCCGGACTACAAGAAACAGCTTTCGTCTCCTCCGAACACAGGTCGAGAAAGAGGAAGTTACTGAGGCCACACCCGGTCACATGGAGTACCATGCAGGACCGCCCCTGCACTGAGCGAGAGACGCACCAAAAAAGCACGCCTCAATCTCTCTCTAACTGTTCCACACTGACAGAGCCTCGTGCCACACAAGTGCAGTAAAAAAAAACACAATAAACATTATCATGTATATTAAAATCCCCTCTGTTCCATAACCCCCTTCCAAGGGTATTACCCTAGATTTTACAAAATAGTCAAAACAAACAAATTACAATTTCAACAGACATCAAAATGACATGGCAAATCGTTACAGGCACCTCATTTTTTTTCTGTAGGTACATAGTGTCCCCTAGACAAACAGGTCCAGACGAGGGACCAGACACTATATGGAACCATTGAGGACATATGGATAAAGTTAATAATAAAAGGACTGGTTTCAGTGTGCATGAAGTAGAGGCAAACTTTGGGTTAAGGACACATTTACAGCAAATAAAAGTGTAATAAGGGCATCATCACAACTCTGCAAGTTAAAGACAGAAATTTACCAGAGTAGTCCTCAGTTGTCATTGCAAGCATGATTAAATATTGACACTGAACCTTTATAGAAACATGAACATCAGTAAAACTATTGTTTTTGATAATCTTCAGAAACCAGAATATAAGAAACAAAGAAAAATCTCCAATAATAGGGCCCATTGAGCCTTTTTTTCATGAATGCAGGGAAAAACTTAGCCATGGCTCATAGGACTGGGCAGAGACTGCTTAACTCTGCCAAAAGAAGATGTGGAGGACAAAGTATTCATCCCTACCGCATCATAGTAGTGGGGGGGGGGGGGAGGATGAACCAGCGACAATATACTCTATTATTGCTGCTGGGTACCATGACCAACAGTTAAATAAACTCTAGTATTAATGAGAGAATACCAAAGGAGTCTCAGAGATACCCAGCTCACAAAGGCTCGCATGATGAATGGTATTCTATATGCGCTGCATGTTGGTCGATATAAAAAAGTGTATAATTCAAACATAACTTTATAAATACAAAACTAACTGACAGTACTAACTTAACAACTGGTATAATGCTCTATAATGTGGGTAATGCCTTCTGAGTTTACTGTTAGGGGCTTAAGATTGAGACAATAGCAATATATGGCGGGTGTACATCAAAAGTCATAAGAAGCAATCTACTGTTTAGAGCAGAGTAAGTAATAGCAGCTCCCATACTGAAATTCTTGCCCTACTACTTTTAGGTACCAGCGGTTATATTCACAGTATTGGATAAGAGTGACTCAGACTAATGCACCCATACATGGAGAGAGCTGGCCACACTCTCTATAGGCTATTTGACAAGACACTGAGTACAGGAAACCCACTGTGCTTACATGTAACAAGGATATAAGTTAACAATGCTAAATCTCTGAGTTGCACTTATAAGATAGAGATCCAATCAACCACAGAAAAATAACACACAAGCCAATACGTACCCTCTAATGGCGTTTGTATGCTTATGTATTGCTAAGGGCTAGCTAATAAGAATGGAACATTCAGGCATCTGTTCGCAACCCCATATCGCTCCAGTCAATAAAATACACTCTTATCAGTGAGAGGTAAATTAATAACTTCCCACGGCGAGTAACTTAGTAAGGGTAGGAATAATTAGCATTATGATAGAGAATAGAGAATAGAGAATAGCATATACAAAGTCAACCAGTATGTTTAGATAATTTAACAGTTACAGCTATTGCTAATAAATCTCCAATAGTTCTACACATAATAGGACAAAGGGAGGGTACAGGTACAAATCCCCACATTTACAGACATTGGTCATGAATGTAGGTTCCTCGGTTGTAGCTATAATAAGGTCATTTAAAGGATCCGGGAAAGTATCTTGGCTGTGGGAACTTGTGCTAATGCAGGTCTGTCCCTATGATTAGGTCACCAAGTTTATCCAATGCCAGACCGGGGGCCGCGAGAGGAGTGACAGTTCATTTCTGCAACCTGATGTGTGAGCAGAATACGCCAGCTTCCCTCACTAACCTGCTGAAACAAATTCCCAGCGTTCCACCCTAGTGCTGAGTTTTGTTGTGTACTTACACGGACTCTCTGTAAAATTGCGGTATTTAGCGGTAACAAGGAGAAGCGTTCCTGAGAGTGTGCAGGCATCATATCACGTTGCGGTATTGGCCTCTCCATGTAGTCCGCCCTGTGTTTCTCAGTTGCGCCTGTGTTCTCAGCTACCAGAGGTAAATAGATCTCACCCGAGAGAACCTCTGACCTGGGGCCTGTGCCCATTGATGGCAATAGAGAAAGGCACCCATGCAGTGCTGTGGATGCCTTAGCACTATGCGGTTCTTGTACTCCTTTATGATCTCCCTCAATCTCATTGTACGTGCTGAGCGGATCGTGCAGAGTAAAGCATCGAGCCTCTCACATAGCCTGTTCCCATGGTCCTCCAACAGTTCTTTTACCTCATTAAAGGTTGGTTGTATACTCATCATAGTGGGTGCTGTAACACACAGTAGGCGATATAGGAAAACAGAGGCCCAAGATTCAATAGGCGCCTTTAATTTCAGCGGTCGTTATCCTTTCTGAGTGAGTTAGCAATCCAAAATGGCGCCTCAGTGTGTGGCGATCAGCTCCGGTGTATCTGCTCGGTTCAGCATAGGTCACTCAATTTCCTATGTGTTTGCAGCATGCCCGGGTTTCCTCCCTGCATCGGCACCCTTCAATGTAGTTATCTTTTTGGTATCTTAATGTTATTAGGGCTTTCTTGAGTGCTGTTAACACGGAGCTCCCAAATCATGCGACCATCCCTGTTGCTGGCCAGCTCCGCCCCCCCATTACCCTAGATTTTATACAGATAAAAGGAGTCACACTGTGACCCTGTCTTCTTGCGTTATCACATATATATATAATGAAACGATCTTACCACAATCAACGCTGTGGAACAGGAACATGGCCCTTCAAGTGTGACAGGTTAGTAGCGTCACTCCTGATATGGACTTGGGAGAATAAAAGCAGGCAGCGAAACTCGTCAACGCTGATTGCTTAAGGAGCTGTTAATATGAGTCGGGATGGTTTCGCAGGAGAATTCCCCCTGCATCTCCGGTCTCTAACTTTCACCCATGCTCTCACTGAGAGGCTGACAGGATTACTTAAAACTCTTGCCCATTGCGAAGAGTACTACCCTCCATAAGAAACTACTCCGAATCTTCCGACACTTCTCTGCCAACCTCCTGTGACGAAAAGGCAAAGAATGACTGGGGGATGAGGGAAGTGGGGAAGGTATTTAAGCCTTTGGCTGGGGTGTCGTTGCCTCCTCCTGGTGTCCAGGTTCTTATTTCCCACAAGTGATGAATGAAGCAGTGGACTCTCCTTCCCTTAAGATGGAAAGAACATTTTTGGGTTTCATATCCCTTTAAGTCTCAATGGACCTATTTTTCTAATTCCTTTTAAATAAGCAAACAGACATCTTTTGTTGTCCGGTTAATGGGTTGCATGTAAACTACAATTTGTTAACCTGACATTCTGATGCAAAACAATACATGCTGTGAGTATGTCATATTTGCATTATTGACCATAGAAAAATATGTATTTAAGCTCCACAATGAAGTTAAAAAAATAGCTTAAAGGGACAGTCAGGTCCAAAAAAAACTTTCATGATTCAAATAGGGCATGTAATTTTACACAACTTTGCAATTTACTTTTATCACCAATTTTGCTTTGTTCTCTTGGTATTCTTAGTTGAAAGCTAAACCTATGAGGTTCATATGCTAATTTCTTAGACTTTAAATGCATTTTGACAGTTTTTCACCACTGGAGGGCATTAGTTCATGTGTTTCATATAGATAACATTGAGCTCATGCACGTGAATTTACCGAGGAGTGAGCACTGATTTGCCAAAATGCAAAAAAACACTAAACAAGGGGGCAGTCTGCTGAGGTTTAGATACAAGGTAATCACACAGGTAAAATGTGTATAATTATAACAGTGTTGGTTATGCAAAACTGGGGAATGGGTAATTAAGGGATTATCTATCTTTTTAAACAACATAAATTCTAGTGTTCACTGTCCCCTTTAAGTTATGCTTGGGAGCTGCAAGCCTTGCAGATTCCAAGTGGGACACACCCACTCTGCCAATCAGGAGCAGCAGTCTGACAATACCACTAATCACCGTCAAAGTTCTGCTAGTGATTTGCAAGATTTGCATCTCTTGAACAGGACTTTATCTATGTGTTTAACTTTTGTGGAGGGCTTAAACACAGTTATGTAGATCCAGTAAAGCAACAATGATGTGCTCTACTAATCAGATTATGCCATTGTCAATATAAAGGGATAGGAAAGTTAATAATAAACTTGTAGAACAATATTATAATATAAGGGACATTTCCCCAAACATACAAATGAAATTTCTTAACATAAAAAATAAAATGAATAATGCATAAAATGAAGCAATTTTTTGAATCAATAAAATTGCAGCTTAAAGAGCGTAAGCTGCAATTTTAAGACATTTTTAATTTCACTTCTATTTTTAAATGTGCTTTGTTCTCCTGGTATCCATTATTGAAAAAGAGTATGTACATACCATACACTAGTGGGAGCTAGCTGGTGATTGCACACATTTGTCTCTTGTGATCGGCTCGCTAGGTGTGTTCAGCTAGCTCTCAGTAGTGCATTACTGCTCCTTCAGCAAATGATACAAAGAGAATGAAGCAAATTAAATAATAGGAGTAAATTGAAAAGTTGTTTAAAATTGTATGCTCTATCTGAATCATATATTGTGCTAAGGCCCGTGGGATGTGGCAGACACTGCACTAATTGGATAAAATGCAAGTCAATAGATAATAAATACAAAGTCATGTGATCAGGGGGCTGTCCGAAAAGGCTTAGATAAAAGGTAATCACTGTGTTGGCTATTCAAAACTGGGGAATGGGTAATAAAGGGATTATCTATCTTTTCAAAACAATAACAATTTTAGAGTAGACAATTTTAGAGTAGACCGTCCGTTTAATAAACAATCAACACAGAGTTTAAACATAAACAGTCCTAATTGATGCAGGATTTATCAGTTTTCCTGGACACTTATGAGTTACACATGTTGCAGGGTGTGCAGGGAGGAACATGTATTGTGTTTCTGGACAGCACTATTCACACCCTGCAGCATGTGTAACTTATAAGCGTTCTGTATTTTAAGGGACGAGTGGCAACCCTAGATGCTTATCATAGTGGATAAATAGACATTGCAGCTAAAGTAAATATGTGCTTTCAGAATGCAGTTTGCTTTCTCATGAGCTCCACCCGAAAGCTATGTTCAACATTAATAGTAATGTGTGTTTATTCAATACAAAAAATGTGTGTGTGTATAACCCAAGGCTCCTTTCACAGGAGGATTATCGATATCTGATATTGGGATCTTTTTATGTTACCTTCAACCTTAAAGGTCACTGTGATATTTATTTGTGGGAAAAATTTTGCCTTTTTAAATAGGACACTCACGTACTCACTTCAGGAGCCACTTAAACACATTTAAGTTTACGTTTGTCACAACATTTTAACAGGACATCTCCTATCATCTATTTTTCACATTTTTTGTATTTTTTCTTTTTGCGTTTTTGGCTTTCTGCACCCATACCCCCCAACTGTCCCGATTTTCGCGGGACAGTCCCGATTTTAGGGGTCTGTCCCGACTTGCTAGCCATCTGTCCCGATTTGCCCCAGGCAATTAAAAAAAAAAAAAAAAAATTTTTTTTTTTTTTTTTTTTTTTAAATTCTATTGGGCCCATACTCAGAAGCAGCTGTCTTTGCTCTCACAGGGTTAGATACCTGTTATATTCCCTGTGGAAAAGGAATGGTGTGTGGGTTAAGCAGGAGTAAGAAGGCTGTATACACTCTGACCACGGGTAATGGTGACCTCTCTAACCTACCTCTGGTAATGATGATATCTAACCCCTGGTGATAATACTAGCATGCCTTCAGTTTTATACAATGAGCAGTGCTAATACCAGGGTAACAAACAGTGTAACGAACAGTGGCAGCCGCAGACTGCCAGCTAATGTGCTTGCCATCCCCAGGACCCCATACAATGAATTACAGATACCCATATATGATGTAGTGTGTGTCTATCTGTATCCATAACTGTGTGTGTGTATCTGTATGTATAAGTTTATGCTATGTAGTGTGTGTATGTCTGCATGTATAAATGTAAGCTATGCAGTGTGTATGTGTATCTGCATGTATAAGTGTGTATCTGCATGTATAAGTGTATGCTATGTAGTGTGTGTGTGTGTCTGCATGTATAAGTGTATACTATGTAGTGTCTGTGTATCTGCATGTATAAGTGTATGCTATGTAATGTGTGTGTGTCTGCCTGTATAAGTGTATGCTATGTAGTGTGTGTGTATATTCATGTGTAAGTGTATGCTATGTAGTGTGTGTATCTTCATGTGTAAGTGTATGCTATGTAGTGTGTGTGTATCTGCATGTATAAGTGTATGCTATGTAGTGTGTGTGTATCTGCATGTATAAGTGTATGCTGCATGTATAAGTGTATGCTATGTAGTGTGTGTGTATCTGCATGTGTAAGTGTATGCTATGTAGTGTGTGTGTATCTGCATGTGTAAGTGTATGCTATGTAGTGTGTGTGTATCTGCATGTATAAGTGTATGCTATGTAGTGTGCTACTGTGCATTTTTGCTGACATTAAAGGCCAGAACTTAGAATATTATTGGGGAATGCAGAGAGCAGTTTTAAAGAATTTATTATTAAATGTCCAATTAAGATAACAATATTTAGCAATGTCTTCGCAAAGGATAATTAAATACATAGCTCACATAGCCACACCAATGGTTTGAGCTTGTGTTTGATTTGCTGCCTAAGTGTATTAAAATCTATGAATTTATTAATTTTTTATTTATATTACTTTGGTCTTATGATTTTTTAAGCCCCGCCCACATAATTTTTTTGCAGGGGGGGGGGTGTCCCTCTTTTGAATTTTGAAATGTTGGGAGGTATGTGCACCTACCACTTCAAGGATAAACATACATTTTTGATTTTTTGAAACACATTTTTTTGTATTGTTTTGGATTCAATTCTTATTGGACATTTTATTGGACATTTTTGAACTCTTTGGATAGCGTGAATCACATATTTTTTTATTTTTTACCACCTGTTTATCACTCATTGGAATCAGAGGTCACCACTATTATAATGGATACAAATATTTACCCAACTAAGTGAAAGATCTTGTGTTGAGGACTTACATCCCAAGGACTATCCTAGTTTTTTATTAGGTTTTATTAAATATTTTCTATTGTATTTTTATTGTACATTTTAGTGTATATTCAGTATTGCAATTATGTTATATTGTAATAGTTTCTGAATTTGTAATTTGTTTTAAGCATGGATCCATGAATATTGTTAATAGATGTTTATATGTATGAATAAACTTTTTTAGAAGCACCTTTGCCTGGACAGGCGCCTTGGTTATACACACACACATTTTTTATATAATCTCATTGGTGACAGCTAAAGGTCACTACACCAAGGCAAATAGGTACAATCAATTGGCGCTAAAGTTACCATTTTTTCCTGTTTATTCAATACATACAGGCAAATATACAGCCTGCATTAAATTGGTTTGTTTCTCTAGGTATCATTAAAATTGTATAGTATGTACAACATACCATTTTAGTTATTTTAAATATTAAAGTGGTAGAAATGTCATAATTGAAACGTGCATGGGTGGATGTTGCCTCTAAAAAGAAGATTTGCAAAATACTTCTATTAGCAAAAAATGCTGCTAGTCAAAGCTATTACTGTTTCAGCATCATACGCACATATGCTACATGTGACTAGGGGATCAGGATTTAAACACAATGTCCGTCGCAGCTTGATAAAATATTAGATAACAATTACAATATACTTAGTAAAGAGTTAAAAAAATAAGTCTACTTAGTTGAAAATGCCCAACTGTCCCGAAACTCTAGTACTAGAAGCATTTTTGCTAATAGAAGTATGTTGTAAACATGCTTCTATTTCAAAATTAAATACACTCATGAACATTTCAATTTTGACTGCTCTATCCCTTTAAATGAAAGTCTGAATGTTAAAATGCTTATTTTAAAAGTCCAGGTTTTTCATTTTAAAAATATTGTGTTAAATGAAAATAGGGTAACATGAATGCTTCCAATCTAAGCTGTTATGCTCCATCAGATTCATGACTTTACAAGTGCTACTTTAGTATTCTTCAGTCTCTCAGTAGGAGCTTGAGTACTCAAGTAAGTGCATCTCTTAATTGCAGGGCTTCAAAGTCTGTACACAATGTATTTATTAAGTGAAAATCTGCTGTAAAATTTTGTTTTTTTCTAAAGTTAAAGGTATATTAAACAGTGCTCCTTCAATAAAAAAAACAAATATGTTAAATCAAAGAAAACCTAAAAACAAAATGTATGCTAACCAGATAAATTCCTTTTTTTCCTGGCAAGGACAGTCCACGACTTCATTCCTTACTGTTGGGAAAACCATACCCAAGCTTCAGAGGGCACTGAAGGAAAAACAGAACGGAACAAAAAGGAGGCGGACCCTAATCTGAGGGCACTACAGCCTGCAAAACCTTTCTCCCAAAAGCTGCTTCAGCCGAAGCAAATAAATCAAACTTGTAAAATTTAGACAAAGTATGTAATACTGTTTATATTGTGAGGAGGCTGTGGTTTGCCCACCTGCTCAATTTTGTTCCAATTGCCTAAGCACTGTTTTAAAGTCTTAGAAGGGATCTATGTCTGCCAATACCCATAGCGCAATTAGTCCCTCTGAGCAATCAACCTCTCCGGATTCTATGAGCAGAGAGATTTCTGCCCTGCGGCACAGCTAATTCTCCATCTGCAGGGGGCCTTTTTCCTGCGGACTTTACCACGCAGCAACAATCGGCGGTGCCCTACTTATCTCTGGGAAATGTAAGAGAAAGGATAAACATAGTTTTAGAGTCATCTAAATTCCTATCGGATCTAGCCTGTACCTTTCAGCTTTCCGAGGATGAGTTAACCTCTGTAGCGTCAGAGGAAGACCTTTCTGAGTTGGAGACCTCTGTTACTAAGTCTCTTTTGGAGGAGGAACCCTCCTTTAGATTCAAAATTGAACATTTGCATTTTTTACTAAAGGAGATCCTGTCTACGCTAGAGGTTCCAGAGGCTAAACTTCCTGAGGAACCTAACATCCCTAAGTTAGACAGGGTCTACGAAGACAGGAAGGTCCCACAGACTTTTTCTGTACCAGTTCGTATGGCAAACATTATTAGTAACGAATGGGAACGAATCAGAACTTCCTTGGCAACTTTTAAGAAATTGTTCCCGGTCCCTGACTCTCAAATCGAATTGTGGGGTTCCATACCTAAGGTAGATGGCGCCATTTAGACGCTAGCTAAGCGTACTACTATCCCATTTGAGGATAGTTTGTCCTTTAGAGAGCCTATGGACAAGAAGTTGGACACTTTCCTGAGGAGAATGTTCCAAAACATTCCAAACTGGGGCAGCAGTAGCTGCGGTGGTGGGAGCAGCTACCTACTGGTGCAACTCTCTGTCTGAACGTATTGAGGTGGAATCTCCCTTCGAGGATATTCAGAAGAAAATGAAGGCATTAAGAATTGCTAACTCCTTCATCTGTGATGCGAATATGCAAATTATTCGCCTGAACGCAAAGGCTTAAGATTTTGCGGTTCTAGCCTGCCAGGCTCTCAGGTTGAAGTCTTGGTCTGCGGATATGACTTCTAATTTCAGGTTACTTTCTCTCCCCTTCAAGGGGAAGATCTTATTCGGACCAGGTCTGGACTCCATCATTTCCACGGTTACCAGGGAGAAAGGAGCCTTCCTGCCACAGGATAAGAAGAACAGACCTAAGGAACGACAGTCGTCGAATTTTCATTCCTTCCGTTCAGACAAGTCCCAACGATCTCATTCCTCATCCAAGCCCGAGCAGCCCAAGAGTACTTGAAAGCCGGCTCAGTCCTAGAACAAGTCCAAACAGACAAAGAAGCCAGTCGACAACAAGTCGGCATGAAGTGGCGGCCCCTGATCCAGGATCGGATCGAGTAGGGGCAGACTGATGCTTTTCTCAGACGCTTGGTTTCAGGATGTTCAGGATACTTGGGTTCTGGAGGTCGTATCGCAGGGATACTGGATAGAATTCAAGTCCCATAGGCCCAGGGGCAGATTCCTTCTCTCCAGACTATCTACAAGACCAGAGAAGCGGACTGCCTTTTTAGGTTGCGTACGGGACCTTGTCTCTTTAGGAGTAATTGTCCCGGTACCTGCATCAGAAAGAGGTCTGGGTTTCTATTCAAACCTCTTCATGGTTCGCAAGAAGGAGGGAACTTTTCTTCCAATTCTGAACTTGAAGTGCCTAAAAAAATTTCTAAGCGTCTCATCCTTCAAGATAGAGACAATAAGATCAATCCTTCCTCTGATTCAGGAAAGACAGTTTATAACTACCATAGACCTGAAGTATGCATACCTTCACTTTCCGATACACAGGGAACATTTTCAATTCCTGAGGTTTGCAATTCTGGACCAACACTTCCAGTTCATGGCACTTCCGTTTGGCTTAGCTACTGCTCCAAGAATATTTACGAAGGTTCTGGGAGCTCTAGCGGTTGCCAGAACACGAGGTATCACAGTAGCACCTTACATGGATGATATCTTGGTACAGGCACCATATTTCTTTCTAGCAAGGGAGCACTCGGAATTCCTTCTTCGGTCACATGGATGGAAGACAAACTTTATTATTATTATTATCGGTTATTTGTAGAGCGTCAACAGATTCCACAGCACTAACTTGGAAAAGCACTAAACTTGGAAAATAGTTTTCTTACGCCACATACCAGGGTGACTTTCCTGGGTACAGTTATAGACTTGGTATCCAGTCTAACGGATCAGAGACGTTGCAAGCTAACATCAGCTTGCCTTGCACTTCTAGGCCTCCCTAAGTCCTTCGGTGGCCTAGTGTATGGAGGTGATTGCCCTCATGGTGTCTTGTATGGAAATCATTCCCTTTGCCATATTCCATCTTAAACACTTACAACTATGCATGCTGAGACAATGGAACGCCGACCATTCAGACCTGTCCCAACAGTACTGGATAGCCTGTTGAGAGATTCGCTCTCTTGGTGGCTCTGAAAAGATCTCCTGTCCCAAGGCACGTGCTTCTTCCCAGTTTATCATATTCCAATCTGACTATATAACTTTGGTATCCTACATCAACCATCAGGGAGGAACGAAAAGTTCCTTCGCAAAGAGAGAGGTTTTTCAGATCCTGGAATGGGCGGAGATCCACATTCCGGGTGTGGACAAATGGGAAGCAGACTTCCTCAGAAGGGAATCTTTTCCCCCAGGGGAATGGTCTCTCCACCCCGAGGTATTTGCAGAGATATGCTCCAGATGGGGGATGCCAGAGATAGATCTCATGGCCTCCCGCCTAAATGCCAAACTACCCAGCTACGGGTCGAGATCGAGGGATCCTCAAGCATAACTAATAGATGCTCTAGCAATTCCCTGGAGGTTCAGACTCAAATATCTATTTCCTTCATTACCTCTTCTCCCCCGTGTGGTAGTTAGGATCAAGCAGGAGTGAACACCGGTGATTCTAATTGCTCCATCCTGACCGAGAAGGACTTGGTTCGCGGATCTGGTGGGGATGTCCTCATCTACTCCATGGAGGTTACCCTATCGCAGTGACCTGCTACTACAGGGTCCCTTCCTACATCAAAATCTAGATTCTCTAAAGCTGACTGCGTGGAGATTGAACGCTTAGTCTTAGCCAAGAGAGGTTTTTCTGAGTGTTATTGACACTTTGATTCAAGCTCGTAAGCCGGTTTCTCGTCGCATTTACTATAAGGTTTGGCGAACTTATCTGCAGTGGTGTGAAGAGTGTGGTTTTTCTTGGCATAAGGTTAAGATTGCCAGAATTTTATCCTTTCTCTAGGATGGGCTGGAGAAGGGTCTATCTGCTAGTTCCCTGAAGGGACAGCTATTGGCCCTGTCGGTGTTGCTGCACAAGAGATTAGCTGAGCTTCAGGATGCGCAGTCCTTTGTTCAGGCCCTGACTAAGATCCGTTTGAGCCAATGCACACTGTTGACATTACACTGTTATCCTGGAAGGTTCTGTTTCTGTTAGCTATTGCCTCTGCTCGCAGGGTCTCAGAGATTTCTGCCTTGCAGTGTGATCCCCCTTACCTTGTTTTTCACGCTGATAAGGCAGTTTTATGTACTAAGTTAGGTTGCCATCCTAAGGTGGTGTCAGATCGGAACATTACTCAAGAGATTGTTGCTCCTTCCTTGTGTCCTAATCCTTCCTCGGTGAAGGAACGTTTGCTTCACAATCTAGATGTGGTTCATGCCTTGAAATTTTACCTTCAGGCTACTAAAGAGTTCAAACAATCTTCATCTTTGTTTGTCAGAAGGCCACTACGTCTTCCTTGTCTTTCTGGTTGAGGAGTGTCATCCGCCTAGCTTATGAGACAGCAGGACAACAGCCTCCTGGGAGGATTAAGGATCATTCTACTTTAACAGTAGCTTCTTCCTGGGCTTTTAAGAATGTGGCCTCTATGGAGAGATTTGCAAAGCGGCTACCTGTTCCTCCTTACATACTTTTTCTAAATTTTACAAGTTTGATGTGTTTGCTTCGGCTGAAGCAGCTTTTGGGAGAAAGGTTTTGCAGGCTGTGGTGCCCTCAGATTAGGGTCCGCCTCCTTTTTATTCCCTCCCGTTATTCCTTCAGTGTCCTCTGAAGCTTGGGTATGGTTTTCCCAACAGTAAGGAAGAAGTCGTGGACTTTCCCTGCCTTATGGAAAGAAAACAAAATGTATGCTTACCATAGGGGCGGAGTTAACTGCTGACATGGACGGTCACATTTAGAAGGAGCTCAGCTGGGGCTTCTGCTGGACATTTAAAGTGACCACACACTTACCGTAGCCGCCGGAAGGGAACTTCCAACAACACAAAAAGCTTTCTCAACGGTTACCGGCATGCAACCTGATCCTACTTTCTACAGGCAAGTGAGCAATCATTAGAAGCGTTAGAAATATAGCTTCTCTCAATGGAGCGATATAAGATTGCCCCTGGGAATAGGTAAGGGAACAGTGATACAGCAGGCCGCAATAGACCCTGATAAAAGAGCACGAACTGCACATACAGCACAGGGGAAGCTTTTCTTTGCAATAAAGGTAATGTTCTGACAAACAAATTCAGACCTCATAAGACCGGGGGAAAGCTCTAACAGCAGCACTATAACCATATAAAGATTGAAATATTGCCTAGAGCAAGATTTTGGAACCGAAGGAAAAACATAAATTATGCTTACTTAGTAATTTAATTTCCATCGAGGGGAGAAGAGTCCACCGCTTCATTCATTACTGTTGAGAATTAAGAACCTGGCCACCAGGAGGAAGCAAAGACACCCCAGCCAAAGGCTTAAATACCTCCCCCACTTCCCTCATCCCCCAGTCATTCTGCTGAGGGAACAAGGAACAGTAGGAGAAACATCAGTGTATAAATGGTGCCAGAAGCTGAAATAAATTTAGCTCCGCCCATCGGAGATACTGGCGGGAGCCATGGACTCTCCTCCCTCGATGGGAATGAAATTATCAGGTAAGCATAATTTATGTTTTCCATCTAAAGGGTAGGAGGGTCTACGGCTTCATTCATTCTGTTGGGAACATATACCCAAGCTCTAGAGGACACTGAATGAAAACGGGAGGGTAAAAGGCGGACCCTAATCTGAGGGCACCACAGCCTGCAAAACCTTTCTCCCAAAAACAGCTTCCGCAGAAGCAAAAATGTCAAATTTGTAAAACTTTGTAAAAGTGTGAAAGGAGGACCAGGTAGCTGCCTTACAAATTTGCTCTATAGAGGCCTCATTCTTGAAGGCCCAAGACGAAGCCACAGCGCTATTTGAATGAGCCGTGATCCTCTGAGGAGGCTTATGTCTTGCTGTCTCATAGGCCAAGCGAATCAAGCTCCTCAACCAAAAGGACAGAGAAGTAGAAGAGGCTTTCTGCCCCTTGCTCTTCCCTGAATACACACCAAAAAAAGGGATGTAGACTGTCTGAAATCCTTTGTAGCCTGAAGATAGAACTTTAAGGCATGAACCACATCCAGGTTATGAAGTAACCTCTCCTTAGAAGAAGAAGAGTTAGGACATAAAGAAGGAACAACTATTTCCTGATTGATGTTACGGTTAGACACCACCTTGGGAAGAAACCCCAAAACAGTGCGAAGCACAGCCTTATCCGCATGAAAAACCAAATAAGGATGCTCACATTGCAAGGCAGCCAGTTTAGATACTCTGCGTGCCGATGCAATGGCCAACAAGAAAAGAACCTTCCAGGACAGAATCTTAATGTCAATGGAGTGCATAGGCTCAAACGAAGCCTTCTACAATATCTTAAGAACCAAGTTTAAGCTCCATGGGGGAGTTTAAGCTCCATGGGGGAGCAGACTGTCTAAAGACAGGCCTGATTCTAGACAGAGCCTGAACAAAAGATTGTATGTCAGGGAGCTCAGCGAGTCTTGTATGCAACAAGACTGATAATGCCAAAATCTGTCCCTTTAAGGAACTGGCGGCAAAAACCCTTCTCCAAACCTTTTTGGAGAAAGGACAGACTCCTGGATACCATCACCTTATGCCAAGGATATCCATGCTTCTCACACCAGGACAAGTAAGTCCTCCACACCTTATGGTAGATGCGACGAGTGACTGGCTTCCTTGCCTGAAAAGCCTCTCTTGGCCAAGACTAGGTGTTCAATCTCCATGAAGTCAGTCTCAGTGAATCGAGAATTTGATGTTGAAAAGGACCCTGTTCCAGCAGATCCCTGCGACAGGGTAACCTCCACGGCAGTGAGGATGACATCCCCAACAGATCCGCAAACCACGTCCTCCGCAGTCACGATGGAGCAATCAGAATGGCCGAAGCTTGCTCCTGTTTGATGCGTGCCACTACACGAGGTAGAAGTGGTAACGGTGGAAAAATGTAAGCTAGGCTGAACCCCTAAGGCATCGCCAAGGCATCTATCAGCTCTACCTGGGGATCCCTAGACCTCGACCCGTATCGGGGTAGCTCGCAATTGAGTCTGGACACCATGAGATCTATCTCCGGTGATCCCCACCTGAGACAAAACTCTGCAAACACTTCGGGGTGGAGAGACCATTCCCCCGGATGGAAGGATTGCCTGCTGAGAAAATCTGCTTCCCAGTTGTCCACACCTTGAATGTGAATCGCTGAGAGCGAGCAGCTGTGGAACTCCGCCCACTCCAAAATCTGAGACACCTCCCTCATGGCTAGGGAGTTCCTCGTACCCCCCTGATGGTTGATGTAAGCCACCAAAGTAATATTGTTGGTCTGGAATCTGATGAAGCTGAATGACCCCAGAGGAGGCCATGCCTTCAGAGCATTGTAGATTGCTCGGAGTTCCAGAATATTTATCGGAAGGAGAGACTCCTCCCGGGTCCATTTTCCTTGTGCCATCCTTGCACACCAAACAGCTCCCCATCCTGCCAGACTCATGTCCATGGTCACAATCTCCCAGCACGGTCTCAAGAAGGATGTTCCCATGGACAGTTGCTCTGACCGGATTCACCAAGAGAGGGAGATCCGAGTCCGAGCATCCATGGATATCTGCTGTGATAGATCTGAATGATCGCCGTTCCACTGTCTCAACATGCACAATTGAAGAGGTCTGAGATGGAACCTGGCGAATGGAATGACGTCTATGCTGGAAACCATGAGTCTGATCACCTCCATACACTGAGCCACAGAGGGACTTGAGGAGGACTGAAGGGCAAGACAAGAGGACGCAATCTTCCTGCGTCGATGGTCTGTGAGAAATATTTTCATGGACAAAGAGTCTATTATCGTGCCCAGGAACTCGACTCTGTTGCTGGGAACCAGGGAACTCTTTCCTGAGTTGATCTTCCAAACGTGAGATTGGAGCAAAAGAAGAGCCCTTGAATGATCCTCTGCGAGACTGAGCGACGGTGCCTGGACTAGGATGTCATCCAGATAGTTAGCCACAGCAATGCCTCTGACTCTGGCCACTGCAAGTAACGCAACAGAACCTTCGTGAAGACTCTTGGGGCCATTGCCAGACCAAAGAGGCTATAGAGCTTTATGAACCGGCGTTAGCCCATAAAGCTCTTAACTCCTGACTTTTTTCTGCGGCTGGAGTCTTGTCTTTAGAGCTCTAACGCTCACTTCAGCCAAGACTCTAAATACCAGCGTTAGAAAGATCCCATTGAAAAGATAGGATACGCAATTGACGTAAGGGGATCTGCGGTATGGAAAAGTCGCGGCTGGAAAGTGAGCGTTAGACCCTTTCCTGACTGACTCTAAATACCAGCGGGCGGTAAAAACCAGCGTTAGGATCCCCTAACGCTGGTTTGGACGGCTAACACAGAACTCTAAATCTAGGCGTAAGTTAGGTGTCGGCGATGTTAGGGAGGGCAGATTAGGGGTTAATACTATTTATTATAGGGTTTTTGAGGCGGGAGTGAGGCGGTTTAGGGGTTAATACATTTATTAGAGTAGCGGTGAGGTCCGGTCGGCAGATTAGGGGTTAATAAGTTTAGGTAAGGTAGCGGTGACGTCGGGGGGGGCAGATTAGGGGTTAATAAATATTATGTAGGTGTCGGCGATGTGCGTTAGCCCATAACCAGCGTTAACCCATAAAGCTCTTAACTACTGATTTTTTTCTGCGGATGGAGTCTTGTCGGTAGAGGCTCTACCGCTCACTTCAGCCAAGACTCTAAATACCGGCGTTAGGAAGATCCCATTGAAAAGATAGTATACGCAATTGGCGTAAGGGGATCTGCGGTATGGAAAAGTTGCGGCTTGGAAGTGAGCGTTAGACCCTTTCCTGGCTGACTCTAAATACCAGCAGGCGGTAAAAAGCAGCGTTAGGACCTTTTTCTAGAAAATGGGAGGGGACAAGGAGATGGGCCATTTTATAATTTCTGATGTTAGATTTGTGTTGGCACACACGATCCTTGACTTTTTGGGTAGTTTCCCCTATATATAAAAGACCACAGGAACATTTGAGCGCATAAACCACATATGTGGAATTGCAAGTGAAATAGCCTGGTATTTTATACCGCTTCCCAGTATGGGGGTGTGAAATCTCACCACCTTTAATCACGCTATTACACTGTGCACACCCCAAACATGGAAATGTGCCATTACGGGGTTTGCACAGAAACCGCTGGGTAGTGTCCTCACTAGTCCCTGTCTGACAGGCTCGTACTAATCTCCTACCAGTGGTATTACCCTTCCTATAGGCAGCTCGAGGGAAATGCTCAAATTCCTTGATATTGGGGCAACGTGTTTTAGCCGTGTTGATGGTACAATCCAGCTTGCTGACATTGAAGGAATCTAATATCCGTTGAGGATTGACACGGATTCGTTAAGGGACTTTTTTCCTGTAAAAGAAACACACACTCTGCGCAGAGGAAGGATATACTGTCGTTACGGAACTATTTCCCATAGTAGCACACAGAGAGACCAACCCGGAAGAACCAACTAGATGGAGCTAGAGAGACACCTGTGCCCAGCTGAACTAACGGTAATTTTAGCTGCAACAAGGTAGGCACATGAGGTGTATTAGCCCGTGCTAGTGTGGCATCTGTTGGAATTGTCTGATGAAAGCTGATTGATATATCTGATAAAAGCCGACTGGGCATTGTTTTGTTAGACTTGTACAATTGAGTCAGCCAGCACTTGTTAATGACTTCTGATATTCTGTCCACGCAAATAAGCTGGATTTTCTTCAATTCACTATATTAATACTAACAAGAAGAAAACTTAACCTTCATATCAAGATTTATATACCACTGCCTTTACCAAAAAGGTTTTTTCATACACTTGCAACAAAGTGCATAATACTTAAGGTGGAAGCCGTTTTATTATAAAAGTGGTTAATACATAAGGTGGAAGCTGTTTTATTATAGATATATGACCAGTCATATTTTGTGTTTTTAATGTATGTTTTTAATATTGCACCCACTCATTCAGTATATTCTATCTATTTTTTAGATTCTTATGTATAGCATTAATTATATTTTTAATATATCCAACATTTTCTCTGTCCTTATTTAACGTTTTCAATAATTAAGAATATAGGTAATATACCATTCTAATTAGCTTTTCATCAACCCCATAGCTTTGTAGCGCACATATACACCTTTCTTTGTATTTGTTATGACTTATAACATCCCTCTGTAGTCCCTTGTTAACTGTGTTTTTCAACATTCTTATGATTTTCCTGGAGGGATCCCTTTGTAATCTCTCATATTTAGCCTCATCATTAAGTTGTCGATGGACCTCAGCCCTGTATTTACCAGTATCCATAACGACAAGGGCACCGTTCTTATCAGCCGGCTTAATTGTAATAGTTTTATCCTCCTGAAGAGATTTAAGGGCCTGTTGTTCCCTGTGAGTAAGATTTGTATTAACACCATTTTTATTATCCTTATGGAAAAGATTTCTAAATTCATTATCCACTAATTTGATGAAAGTCTCCACTGCTGGATTATCTGATGGGGGATTGAATTGGCTTTTTTTACGTAATCCCAAATTGCCCACATCAAAATGAGTGTTCACTCTTTCTTCAGAGGTGTGTGTAAATACCCTGTCATGGCTGTTGAAAAAGTAAATTTATGCTTACCTGATAAATTGATTTCTTCTATGATACGACGAGTCCACGGATTCATCCTTTACTTGTGGGATATTATCCTCCTGCTAACAGGAAGTGGCAAAGAGCACCACAGCAGAGCTGTCTATATAGCTCCTCCCTTAGCTCCACCCCCCAGTCATTCGACCGAAGGTACAGGAAGAAAAAGGAGAAACTACAAGGTGCAGAGGTGACTGAAGTTTAAATCAAAAAAATATAATCTGTCTTAAAATGACAGGGCAGGCCGTGGACTCGTCTTACCATAGAAGAAATCAATTTATCAGGTAAGCATAAATGTACTTTTCTTCTATAAAGGTAAGACGAGTCCACGGATTCATCCTTTACTTGTGGGATACAATACCAAAGCTACAGGACACGGATGAACGGGACGGACAAGACAGATGGTTAAACAGAAGGCACCACTGCTTGAAGAACTTTTCTCCCAAAAATAGCCTCCGAAGAAGCAAAGGTATCAAATTTGTAAAATTTGGAAAAGGTATGAAGCGAAGACCAAGTCGCAGCCTTACAAATCTGTTCAACAGAAGCATCATTTTTAAAAGCCCAAGTGGAAGCCACCGCTCTAGTAGAGTGAGCTGTAATTCTTTCAGGAGGCTGCTGTCCAGCAGTCTCGTATGCCAAACGGATGATGCTTTTCAGCCAAAAGGCAAGAGAGGTAGCCGTAGCTTTTTGACCTCTACGTTTTCCAGAATAAACAACAAACAAACAAAGATGTTTGACGGAAATCTTTGGTCGCTTGCAAGTAAAACTTCAAAGCACGAACCTTCTTAGAGGAAGGATTAGGACACAGAGAAGGAAAAACAATTTCCTAATTAATATTCTTATTAGTAACAACCTTAGGAAGGAATCCAGGTTTGGTACGCAAAACCACCTTATCAGCATGGAAAACAAGATAAGGCGAGTCGCATTGCAATGCAGATAGTTCAGAAACTCTTCGAGCTGAAGAGATAGCAACTAAAAACAGAACTTTCCAAGATAGAAGCTTAATATCTATGGAATGCATAGGTTCAAACGGAACCCCTTGAAGAACCTTAAGAACTAAATTCAAACTCCATGGCGGAGCAACAGGTTTAAACACAGGCTTGATTCTAACTAAAGCCTGACAGAACGACTGAACGTCTGGAACATCTGACAGACGTTTGTGCAGTAGAATTGATAAAGCAGATATCTGTCCCTTTAAGGAACTAGCTGATAGCCCCTTCTCCAATCCTTCTTGGAGAAAGGACAAAATCCTAGGAATCCTGATCTTACTCCATGAGTAGCCTTTGGATTCGCACCAATAAAGATATTTACGCCATATCTTATGATAAATTTTCCTGGTGACAGGTTTTCGAGCCTGAATCAAGGTATCTATGACAGACTCAGAGAAACCCTGCTTGGATAAGATCAAGCGTTCAATCTCCAAGCAGTCAGCCGCAGAGAAACTAGATTTGGATGCTGGAACGGACCTTGAATCAGAAGGTCCTGTCTCAGTGGCAGAGTCCATGGTGGAAGAGATGACATGTCCACCAGGTCTGCATACCAAGTCCTGCGTGGCCACGCAGGTGCTATCAAAATCACCGAAGCTCTCTCCTGTTTGATTCTGGCAATCAAACGAGGAAGGAGAGGAAATGGTGGAAACACATAAGCCAGGTTGAACGACCAGGGTACTGCTAGAGCATCTATCAGTACTGCCTGAGGATCCCTTGACCTGGACCTGTAACGAGGAAGTTTGGCGTTCTGACGAGACGCCATCAGATCCAATTCTGGTGTGCCCCATTGCCGAGTCAATTGTGCAAACACCTCCTGATGCAGTTCCCACTCCCCCGGATGAAAAGTCTGACAACTTAGAAAATCCGCTTCCCAGTTCTCCACTCCTGGGATATAGATTGCTGATAGATGGCAAGAGTGAGTCTCTGCCCATCTAATTATTTTGGTAACCTCTATCATCGCTAGAGAACTCTTTGTTCCCCCCTGATGATTGATATATGCTACAGTCGTGATATTGTCCGACTGGAATCTTATGAATCTGGCCGACGCCAGCTGAGGCCATGCCTGAAGCGCGTTGAATATCGCTCTCAGTTCTAGAATATTTATCGGGAGGAGAGTCTCCTCCTGAGTCCACAAACCCTGTGCTTTCAGGGAATTCCAGACTGCACCCCAGCCCAATAGGCTGGCGTCAGTCATCACTATGACCCACGCTGGCCTGCGGAAACACATTCCCTTGGACAGATGATCCTGTGACAACCACCAAAGTAGAGAGTCTCTGGTATCTTGCTCCAGATTTATCTGAGGAGATAAATCTGCATAATCCCCATTCCACTGTTTGAGCATGCAAAGTTGCAGTGGTCTGAGATGCAAGCGAGCAAACGGAACTATGTCCATTGCCGCTACCATTAAGCCGATTACCTCCATACACTGAGCCACTGACGGCTGAGGAATGGAATGAAGAGCTCGGCAGATGGATAAAATTTTTGATGTCCTGACCTCCGTCAGAAAAAATTTCATGTCCACCGAATCTATCAGAGTTCCCAGGAATGGAACTCTTGTGAGAGGGATAAGTGAACTATTTTTTATGTTCACCTTCCACCCGTGAGATCTTAGAAAACCCAACACGATGTCCGTGTGAGACTTGGCTAGTTGGTAAGTCGACGCCTGGATTAAGATATCGTCCAGATAAGGCGCCACAGCTATGCCCCGCGGCCTTAGAACCGCAGGAAGGGACCCTAGCACCTTTGTGAAAATTCTGGGAGCCGTGGCCAACCCGAAGGGAAGAGCCACAAACTGGTAATGCTTGTCCAGAAAGGTGAACCTGAGGAACTGGTGATGATCTTTGTGGATAGGAATTTGTAGATACGCATCCTTTAAGTCCACGGTGGTCATATATTGACCCTCCTGGATCATTGGCAAAAAAGTTTGAATGGTCTCCATCTTGAAGGATGGGACTCTGAGGAATTTGTTTAGGATCTTGAGATCCAAAATTGGTCTGAAGGTTCCCTCTTTTTTGGGAACCACAAACAGATTGGAGTAGAACCCTTGGCCCTGTTCTGTTTTCGGAACTGGTCAGATCACTCCCATGGTATATAGGTCTTCTACACAGCGTAAGAACGCCTATCTTTTTGTCTGGTTTACAGACAATTGAGAAAGATGGAATCTCCCCCTTGGGGGAGAATCTTTGAAATCTAGAAGATACCCCTGGGTTACTATTTCTAAAGCCCAGGAGTCCTGAACGTCTCTTGCCCAAGCCTGAGCGAAGAGAGAAAGTCTGCCCCTACTAGATCCGATCCCGTATCGGGGGCTATCCCTTCATGCTGTCTTGGTGGCAGCAGCAGGCTTCTTGGCCTGTTTACCCTTGTTCCAAGTCTGGTTAGGTCTCCAGACTGACTTGGATTGAGCAAAATTCCCCTCTTGCTTTGCAGCAGGGGAAGAGGTAGAGGGGCCACCTTTGAAGTTTCAAAAGGAACAAAAATTATTTTGTTTGGTCCTCATCTTGTTTGTCTTATCCTGAGGAAGGGCATGGCCCTTCCCTCCAGTGATGTCTGAAATGATCTCTTTCAGTTCAGAGCCGAATAGGGTCTTACCCTTGAAAGGGATAGCTAAAAGCTTAGCTTTTGATGACACATCAGCAGACCAGGACTTAAGCCGTAACGCTCTACGCGCTAAAATGGCAAAACCCGAATTCCTTGCCGCTAATTTAGCCAATTGAAAAGCGGCATCTGTAATGAAAGAATTAGCTAGCTTGAGAGCCCTAATTCTATTCAGAATATCATCTAATGAGGTCTCAACCTGAAGAGCCTCTTCCAGAGCCTCGAACCAAAAGGACGCTGCAGTAGTTACAGGAACAATGCACGCTATAGGTTGAAGAAGAAAACCTTGATGAACAAATATTTTCTTCAGGAGACCCTCTAATTTTTTATCCATAGGATCTTTGAAAGCACAACTGTCCTCAATAGGTATAGTTGTATGCTTAGCCAGGGTAGAAATAGCTCCCTCCACCTTAGGGACCGTCTGCCACGAGTCCCGCACGGTGTCTGATATGGGAAACATTTTCTTAAAAGTAGGAGGGGGAGAAAACGGAATACCTGGTCTATCCCACTCCTTAGTAACAATGTCCGAAATCCTCTTAGGGACCGGAAAAACATCAGTGTAGGCAGGAACCTCTAGGAATCTGTCCATTTTACACAATTTCTCTGGAACTACAATAGGGTCACAATCATCCAGAGTCGCTAAAACCTCCCTGAGCAATAAGCGGAGGTGTTCTAGTTTAAAAGCCGTCTGAGAGAGTCTGTCTGAGGGAACATGTTTCCTGAATCAGAAAACTCTCCTTCAGCCAGCGAATCCCTCACCTCCAACTCAGAACATTGTGAGGGTACATTGGATATGGCTAATAAAGCGTCAGAGGGCTCAGCGTTTGTTCTCACACCAGACCTATTGCGCTTCCCCTGCAACCCAGGCAACTTAGATAAAACCTCTGTGAGGGTAGTATTCATAACTGCCGCCATATCTTGCAGGGTGAAAGAATTAGACGCACTAGAAGTACTTGGCCACTCTGGAAGGCCATAAGGCTCGAGGGACAACCTTCACTAAGTCCAAAGACTAGGTAACGTACGGGAAAACAAAAAACTCTGCTTAGGAATGCTAGCTGTCACAAGAATCAAAAGACAGAAGAGAGAACAGGAGGTCTACCTGGGTTCAAACCCACAACCTCCTGCTTCCGGTGTGGTGGAGCTAACCACTACGCCACCTCTCCCTTAGAAACTGGCTATAGAAGCTAACAAAAAGTCTCCAAGGATCCACTTCTCTGACACCCCTACAACTCGAGGATTGAGAAGAAACATGTTTCATAACCCCTGGCGAGAGAAAACCCCAAAACGCCTAGGCAGGGGCAACACAGGAAAAAGGAGAGAGAATCTAATTTGTAAAGCTCCAGTAAATATTGGAGCAGACTAGATACCGGAAGTAGAATAACCAAAAGGCTTTAGCTTCCAGAAACAGATGACCCGAAGCCAGCCCCAAGGAAGGGGATAAGGCCCCTCAACCTCAACCCGAAGGAAGAGATACCGTCATCAAGGACAATAGATTCCAAGAGGAGGACCTCCAAAAGAAGAAGAGGAAAATCGTCCAGTTCGATCCCTAGTAGGATCCGCTCTGGATCCCGCACAAGAGGAACAGGACAGTGAGGACTGAGTACAATCCCCTGATGCCCCACCCAAAGGCAGAACGAGAACCAGCCTGATGTTTGGGAACGAAGGCTTCCTCTACCATTTTTTAGCCCTGCGTGGACAGAGCCTCAAAAAATTAATGGAGATTCATGGAGGGTCACTTCATGAAAACTCCAAGCAAAGCAAGGTATTGTTCGATCTGAAGAGACACCAAGAGTAATAAACTCCCCAACTGAGTGATCAACTCACCACCCAGCCAGGTCAGCCAGTTACACCAGCACCACATGGATGATAAAGACCGTAAGAAACAGAAATAGCGCCCTATCAGGACCAGCCTGCTACATAGAGCACTCCAAACTGAAACCGGCCACAGAAAATTTGAGACCCCATGAGGACTCGATAAAAGGATCTAAAGACATAACAATGTACTAACACCTTAACATGCGACTTCTGCAGAAGTGCCCAAGCGACCACAAAATCACTAGTCTCCAAGAACCACAGGATCCACTTCCCTGACACCCCTACGACTCGAGGATTGAGAAGGAACATGTATCATAACCCCTGGCGAGAGAAAAACCAAAAACGCCTAGGCAGGGGTGACACAGGAAAAAGGAGAGAGAATCTAATTTGTAAAGCTCCCGAAAATATTTGAGCAGACTAGATACCGGAAGTAGAATAACCAAAAGGCTTTAGCTTCCAGAAACAGATGACCCGAAGCCAACCCCAAGAAAGGGTATAAGGCCCCTCAACTTCAACCCGAAGGAAGAGATACCGTCAACAGACCCCACAAGGACTCGATAAAAGGATCTAAAGATATAACAATGTACTAACACCTTAACATGCAACTTCCGCGGAAGTGCCCAAGCGACCACGAAATCGCTAGTATCAAATTCCAGAGAAGAATATTTCCCTACGGAGAAATAATAACAGACATGAGCTTCTTAAAAAATAAATAAAATACATCCTAACCGGATCAAATAAAAGAAGGGCAGCACCCACAGGTGAAGGCCCAAGAAGAATGGGTACACCAACAGGACCAGCCAATCAGAGACCCCATTCTTACAAAGCTCAGAACTGGAATAAGATACCACAAAAAGAAAGAAAAATTGAAGACGACCAGGAGATTAACTTCATCCCCACAAGTCTAACCCAGCTTGCCGTCTGGAACAGAAGACCGAGGATCCCTTAATCTATTAATATTGGTATATTCCAGCACTGACAAAACATGCCGTAGCAGGACATGAAGGCGCGTCAGTCTGTAACGAAACTGACGACCCCAACCCGAGGGTTGGGCCCCTGAAGCTTCAGAGGAAACTGCTTCCCCAGATGGCTGATCCGACCCAGGCGATCCCACGCCTAACGAGCCCTGGTTAGCATAACACGGACAGTATCTTAGCAACACCTCTTCTGGAAGATGTAAAAGCGCCATGGCCATAGATATGTCCATGCAAAACCATGCTGTAACCTCTGGATGAAACAAGCAGCCTTTTGGAGATGGGTTCATGGCATTAGGAAAACCTGCTTGCTGTTCAATAACACCCCTCAGGAGATATTAAACCCTTGATTCCTTATAAAGATAAAGGAGTCCCACTGAGACCTTGACTTCTTCGTTTACATTACTTTATTCACATCATTGAAGTAAAATGAAACGATCTTACCGGAATCAACGACGTGAAACAGGAACACGGCCCTTCAAGTGTGACAGATAGTAGCCTCGCTTCTGACATGGATTTGAGAGAACAAAGCAGGCAGTGAAACTAGTCAACGCTTTTTGCTAAGGAGCTGTTAACATGAGTCGGGATGGTTTTGCAGAAGGACTCTCCCTGCATCTCCGGACTCTAACATTCATCCATGCTCTCACTGAGAGACTGACAGGATTGCTTAAAACTCCAGTCCCATTTCAAAGAGTACTACCCTCCATAAGAGACTATATAAAAATCTATTTAAGCCTTTGGCCTCTAGTTATCAAGCCGTCTACTTTACCTGCCATCGCCGGTTCAATACGCCCGCCTAAGCTCGCCTACCATCGCTGCCGCAGACCTGAATACGTTCGCCTAAGTTATCAAAAAAGCTGTCAAAAAGCCGCACACCAAATACGGGGCGATGAGCAGCGGACTGTGATAGTTATCACTCATCTGATCTCGCTGCTCTTCGGCTTTTTCACAGCTTTATTGCTAGCCTGTCACTAAGCACCCACACTAACTACACTGTTCTACCCCCTATACCGGCGCCCGCCGCAACTCAATAAAGTTATTAACCCCTAAACCGCCGCTCCTAGACCCCGTCGCAACTCTTATAAATGTATTAACCCCTAAACCGCCGCTCCCGGACAACGCCGCCACCTACATTATACCTAGTAACCCCTATCCTGCCCCCCCTATACCGCCGCCACCTATAATAAAGTTATTAACCCCTATCCTGCCGATCCCGGACCTCGCCGCAACTAAATAAATAGTTTAACCCCTAAACCGCCGCTCCCGGACCCCACCGCAACCTATATTAAACCTATTAACCCCTAATCTGCCCCCCCTACACCGTCGCCACCTATAATAAATTTATTAACCCCTATCCTGCCCCCCCTACACCGCTGCCACTGTAATAAAATTATTAACCCCTAAACCTAAGTCTAACACTAACCTTAACACCCCCTAACTTAAATATGAATTAAATAAATCTAAATAATATTTCTCTTATTAACTAAATTAATCCTATTTAAAACTAAATACTTACCTTTAAAATAAACCCTAATATAGCTACAATATAAATAATAATTATATTGTAGCTATCTTAGGATTTATTTTTATTTTACAGGCAACTTTCAATTTATTTTAACTAGGTAGAATAACTATTAAATAGTTATTAACTATTTAATAGCTATCTAGCTAAAATAAAGAGAAATTTACCTGTAAAATAAAAACTAACCTAAGTTACAATTACACCTAACACTACACTTTACTTTAATAAATGAATCCTATTTAAAACTAAATACTTACCTGTAAAATAAACCCTAAGATAGCTACAATGTAATTAATAATTATATTGTAGCTATTTTAGGGTTTATATTTATTTTACAGGTAACTTTGTATTTATTTTAACTAGGTACAATAGCTATTAAATAGTTAATAACTATTTAATAACTACCTAGCTAAAAGAAATACAAAAACAGAATTTATGTTTACCTGATAAATTACTTTCTCCAACGGTGTGTCCGGTCCACGGCGTCATCCTTACTTGTGGGATATTCTCTTCCCCAACAGGAAATGGCAAAGAGCCCAGCAAAGCTGGTCACATGATCCCTCCTAGGCTCCGCCTACCCCAGTCATTCGACCGACGTTAAGGAGGAATATTTGCATAGGAGAAACCATATGGTACCGTGGTGACTGTAGTTAAAGAAAATAAATTATCAGACCTGATTAAAAAAACCAGGGCGGGCCGTGGACCGGACACACCGTTGGAGAAAGTAATTTATCAGGTAAACATAAATTCTGTTTTCTCCAACATAGGTGTGTCCGGTCCACGGCGTCATCCTTACTTGTGGGAACCAATACCAAAGCTTTAGGACACGGATGAAGGGAGGGAGCAAATCAGGTCACCTAAATGGAAGGCACCACGGCTTGCAAAACCTTTCTCCCAAAAATAGCCTCAGAAGAAGCAAAAGTATCAAACTTGTAAAATTTGGTAAAAGTGTGCAGTGAAGACCAAGTCGCTGCCCTACATATCTGATCAACAGAAGCCTCGTTCTTGAAGGCCCATGTGGAAGCCACAGCCCTAGTGGAATGAGCTGTGATTCTTTCGGGAGGCTGCCGTCCGGCAGTCTCGTAAGCCAATCTGATGATGCTTTTAATCCAAAAAGAGAGAGAGGTAGAAGTTGCTTTTTGACCTCTCCTTTTACCGGAATAAACAACAAACAAGGAAGATGTTTGTCTAAAATCCTTTGTAGCATCTAAATAGAATTTTAGAGCGCGAACAACATCCAAATTGTGCAACAAACGTTCCTTCTTTGAAACTGGTTTCGGACACAGAGAAGGTACGATAATCTCCTGGTTAATGTTTTTGTTAGAAACAACTTTTGGAAGAAAACCAGGTTTAGTACGTAAAACCACCTTATCTGCATGGAACACCAGATAAGGAGGAGAACACTGCAGAGCAGATAATTCTGAAACTCTTCTAGCAGAAGAAATTGCAACTAAAAACAAAACTTTCCAAGATAATAACTTAATATCAACGGAATGCAAGGGTTCAAACGGAACCCCCTGAAGAACTGAAAGAACTAAATTGAGACTCCAAGGAGGAGTCAAAGGTTTGTAAACAGGCTTAATTCTAACCAGAGCCTGAACAAAGGCTTGAACATCTGGCACAGCGGCCAGCTTTTTGTGAAGTAACACAGACAAGGCAGAAATCTGTCCCTTCAGGGAACTTGCAGATAATCCTTTTTCCAATCCTTCTTGAAGGAAGGATAGAATCCTAGGAATCTTAACCTTGTCCCAAGGGAATCCTTTAGATTCACACCAACAGATATATTTTTTCCAAATTTTGTGGTAAATCTTTCTAGTTACAGGCTTTCTGGCCTGAACAAGAGTATCGATAACAGAATCTGAGAATCCTCGCTTCGATAAGATCAAGCGTTCAATCTCCAAGCAGTCAGCTGGAGTGAAACCAGATTCGGATGTTCGAACGGACCCTGAACAAGAAGGTCTCGTCTCAAAGGTAGCTTCCAAGGAGGAGCCGATGACATATTCACCAGATCTGCGTACCAAGTCCTGCGTGGCCACGCAGGAGCTATCAAGATCACCGACGCCCTCTCCTGATTGATCCTGGCTACCAGCCTGGGGATGAGAGGAAACGGCGGGAACACATAAGCTAGTTTGAAGGTCCAAGGTGCTACTAGTGCATCCACTAGAGCCGCCTTGGGATCCCTGGATCTGGACCCGTAGCAAGGAACTTTGAAGTTCTGACGAGAGGCCATCAGATCCATGTCTGGAATGCCCCACAGCTGAGTGACTTGGGCAAAGATTTCCGGATGGAGTTCCCACTCCCCCGGATGCAATGTCTGACGACTCAGAAAATCCGCTTCCCAATTTTCCACTCCTGGGATGTGGATAGCAGACAGGTGGCAGGAGTGAGACTCCGCCCATAGAATGATTTTGGTCACTTCTTCCATCGCCAGGGAACTCCTTGTTCCCCCCTGATGGTTGATGTACGCAACAGTTGTCATGTTGTCTGATTGAAACCGTATGAACTTGGCCCTCGCTAGCTGAGGCCAAGCCTTGAGAGCATTGAATATCGCTCTCAGTTCCAGAATATTTATCGGTAGAAGAGATTCTTCCCGAGACCAAAGACCCTGAGCTTTCAGGGATCCCCAGACCGCGCCCCAGCCCATCAGACTGGCGTCGGTCGTGACAATGACCCACTCTGGTCTGCGGAATGTCATCCCTCGTGACAGGTTGTCCAGGGACAGCCACCAACGGAGTGAGTCTCTGGTCCTCTGATTTACTTGTATCTTCGGAGACAAGTCTGTATAGTCCCCATTCCACTGACTGAGCATGCACAGTTGTAATGGTCTTAGATGAATGCGTGCAAAAGGAACTATGTCCATTGCCGCTACCATCAACCCGATCACTTCCATGCACTGAGCTATGGAAGGAAGAGGAACGGAATGAAGTATCCGACAAGAGTCTAGAAGTTTTGTTTTTCTGGCCTCTGTCAGAAAAATCCTCATTTCTAAGGAGTCTATTATTGTTCCCAAGAAGGGAACCCTTGTTGACGGAGATAGAGAACTCTTTTCCACGTTCACTTTCCATCCGTGCGATCTGAGAAAGGCCAGGACAATGTCCGTGTGAGCCTTTGCTTGAGGAAGGGACGACGCTTGAATCAGAATGTCGTCCAAGTAAGGTACTACAGCAATGCCCCTTGGTCTTAGCACAGCTAGAAGGGACCCTAGTACCTTTGTGAAAATTCTTGGAGCAGTGGCTAATCCGAAAGGAAGCGCCACGAACTGGTAATGTTTGTCCAGGAATGCGAACCTCAGGAACCGATGATGTTCCTTGTGGATAGGAATATGTAGATACGCATCCTTTAAATCCACCGTGGTCATGAATTGACCTTCCTGGATGGAAGGAAGAATAGTTCGAATGGTTTCCATCTTGAACGATGGAACCTTGAGAAACTTGTTTAAGATCTTGAGATCTAAGATTGGTCTGAACGTTCCCTCTTTTTTGGGAACTATAAACAGATTGGAGTAGAACCCCATCCCTTGTTCTCTTAATGGAACGGGATGAATCACTCCCATTTTTAACAGGTCTTCTACACAATGTAAGAATGCCTGTCTTTTTATGTGGTCTGAAGACAACTGAGACCTGTGGAACCTCCCCCTTGGGGGAAGTCCCTTGAATTCCAGAAGATAACCTTGGGAGACTATTTCTAGCGCCCAAGGATCCAGAACATCTCTTGCCCAAGCCTGAGCGAAGAGAGAGAGTCTGCCCCCCACCAGATCCGGTCCCGGATCGGGGGCCAACATTTCATGCTGTCTTGGTAGCAGTGGCAGGTTTCTTGGCCTGCTTTCCCTTGTTCCAGCCTTGCATTGGTCTCCAAGCTGGCTTGGCTTGAGAAGTATTACCCTCTTGCTTAGAGGACGTAGCACTTTGGGCTGGTCCGTTTCTACGAAAGGGACGAAAATTAGGTTTATTCTTTGCCTTGAAAGGCCGATCCTGAGGAAGGGCGTGGCCCTTACCCCCAGTGATATCCGAGATAATCTCTTTCAAGTCAGGGCCAAACAGCGTTTTCCCCTTGAAAGGAATGTTAAGTAACTTGTTCTTGGAAGACGCATCAGCCGACCAAGATTTCAACCAAAGCGCTCTGCGCGCCACAATAGCAAACCCAGAATTCTTAGCCGCTAACCTAGCCAATTGCAAAGTGGCGTCTAGGGTGAAAGAATTAGCCAATTTGAGAGCATTGATTCTGTCCATAATCTCCTCATAAGGAGGAGAATCACTGTCGACCGCCTTTATCAGCTCATCGAACCAGAAACATGCGGCTGTAGCGACAGGGACAATGCATGAAATTGGTTGTAGAAGGTAACCCTGCTGAACAAACATCTTTTTAAGCAAACCTTCTAATTTTTTATCCATAGGATCTTTGAAAGCACAACTATCCTCTATGGGTATAGTGGTGCGTTTGTTTAAAGTGGAAACCGCTCCCTCGACCTTGGGGACTGTCTGCCATAAGTCCTTTCTGGGGTCGACCATAGGAAACAATTTTTTAAATATGGGGGGAGGGACGAAAGGAATACCGGGCCTTTCCCATTCTTTAGTAACAATGTCCGCCACCCGCTTGGGTATAGGAAAAGCTTCTGGGAGCCCCGGCACCTCTAGGAACTTGTCCATTTTACATAGTTTCTCTGGGATGACCAACTTGTCACAATCATCCAGAGTGGATAATACCTCCTTAAGCAGAATGCGGAGATGTTCCAACTTAAATTTAAATGCAATCACATCAGGTTCAGCTTGTTGAGAAATGTTCCCTGAATCAGTAATTTCTCCCTCAGACAAAACCTCCCTGGCCCCATCAGACTGAGTTAGGGGCCCTTCAGAAATATTAATATCAGCGTCGTCATGCTCTTCAGTATCTAAAACAGAGCAGTCGCGCTTACGCTGATAAGTGTTCATTTTGGCTAAAATGTTTTTGACAGAATTATCCATTACAGCCGTTAATTGTTGCATAGTAAGGAGTATTGGCGCGCTAGATGTACTAGGGGCCTCCTGAGTGGGCAAGACTCGTGTAGACGAAGGAGGGAATGATGCAGTACCATGCTTACTCCCCTCACTTGAGGAATCATCTTGGGCATCATTGTCATTGTCACATAAATCACATTTATTTAAATGAATAGGAATTCTGGCTTCCCCACATTCAGAACACAGTCTATCTGGTAGTTCAGACATGTTAAACAGGCATAAACTTGATAACAAGTACAAAAAACGTTTTAAAATAAAACCGTTACTGTCACTTTAAATTTTAAACTGAACACACTTTATTACTGCAAATGCGAAAAAACATGAAGGAATTGTTCAAAATTCACCAAATTTTCACCACAGTGTCTTAAAGCCTTAAAAGTATTGCACACCAAATTTGGAAGCTTTAACCCTTAAAATAACGGAACCGGAGCCGTTTTGAACTTTAACCCCTTACAGTCCCTGGTATCTGCTTTGCTGAGACCCAACCAAGCCCCAAGGGGAATACGATACCAAATGACGCCTTCAGAAAGTCTTTTCTAAGTATCAGAGCTCCTCTCACATGCGACTGCATGCCATGCCTCTCAAAAACAAGTGCGCAACACCGGCGCGAAAATGAGGCTCTGCCTATGCTTTGGGAAAGCCCCTAAAGAATAAGGTGTCTAAAACAGTGCCTGCCGATATTATTATATCAAAATACCCAGATAAAATGATTCCTCAAGGCTAAATATGTGTTAATAATCAATCGATTTAGCCCAAAAAAAGTCTACAGTCTTAATAAGCCCTTTTTGAAGCCCTTATTTACAATCGTAATAAACATGGCTTACCGGATCCCAGAGGGAAAATGACAGCTTCCAGCATTACATCGTCTTGTTAGAATGTGTCATACCTCAAGCAGCAAGAGACTGCTCACTGTTCCCCCAACTGAAGTTAATTGCTCTCAACAGTCCTGTGTGGAACAGCCATGGATTTTAGTGACGGTTGCTAAAATCATTTTCCTCATACAAACAGAAATCTTCATCTCTTTTCTGTTTCTGAGTAAATAGTACATACCAGCACTATTTCAAAATAACAAACTCTTGATTGAATAATAAAAACTACAGTTAAACACTAAAAAACTCTAAGCCATCTCCGTGGAGATGTTGCCTGTACAACGGCAAAGAGAATGACTGGGGTAGGCGGAGCCTAGGAGGGATCATGTGACCAGCTTTGCTGGGCTCTTTGCCATTTCCTGTTGGGGAAGAGAATATCCCACAAGTAAGGATGACGCCGTGGACCGGACACACCTATGTTGGAGAAATTACCAGTAAAATAAATCCTAACCTAAATTACAATTAAACCTAACACTACACTATCATTAAATAAATTAAATAAATTAAATACAAATACCTACAAATAAATACAAATAAATACACTAACTAAAGTACAAAAAATAAAAAAAGAACTAAGTTACAAAAAATAAAAACATTATAAAAATATTACAACAATTTTAAGCTAATTACACCTACTCTAAGCCCCCTAATAAAATAACAAAGCCCCCCAAAATAAAAAAAAATCCCTACCCTATTCTACATTTAAAAGATATCAGCTCTATTACCTTACCAGCCCTTAAAAGGGCCTTTTGCGGGGCATGCCCCAAAGAATTCAGCTCTTTTGCCTGTAAAATAAAAATACAACCCCCTCCAACATTAAAACCCACCACCCACATACCCCTAATCTAACCCAACCCCCCCTTAAATAAACCTAACACTACCCCCCTGAAGATCTTCCTACCTTGAGTCGTCTTCACTCAGCCGAGCCGAATTCTTCATCCAATCCGGGCGATGTCTTCATCCAAGCGGGGGCTGAAGAAGTCCATCATCCGGCTGAAGTCTTCATCCAAGCAGGGGCTGAAGAGGTCCATCATCCGGCTGAAGTCTTCATCCAAGCGGGGGCTGAAGAGGTCTTTCATCTGGCTGAAGTCTTCTATCAAGCGGCATCTTCAATCTTCTTTCTTCCGGCTCCATCTTCATCCCGCCGACGCGGAACATCCTTCCTCCACGACGAACTCCCGACGAATGAAGGTTCCTTTAAATGACGTCATCCAAGATGGCGTCCCTCGAATTCCGATTGGCTGGTAGGATTCTATCAGCCAATCGGAATTAAGGTAGGAATAATCTGATTGGTTGATGGAATCAGCCAATCAGATTAAAGTTCAATCCGATTGGTTGATCCAATCAGCCAATCAGATTGAGCTTGCATTCTATTGGCTGTTCCGATCAGCCAATAGAATGCGAGCTCAATCTGATTGGCTGATTCCATCAGCCAATCAGATTATTCCTACCTTAATTCCGATTGGCTGATAGAATCATATCCAGTCATTCCTCTACGTCATATCCAGTCATTCTCTTGCACCTAACTAAAGATAGGACGTGTGAGAGGACTGTGGTGTGTTAAACTTAGTTTTTATTTCTTCAATCAAAAGTTCGTTATTTTAAACGGCACCGGAGTGTGTTGTTTGTTCTCAGGCAGCATTAGAAGAAGAATCTGCCTGAGTTTTCTATGATCTTAGCGGTCGTAACTAAGATCCACTTGCTGTTCTCGGCCATTCTGAGGAGTGAGGTAACTTTAGAACAGGGGAGAGCATGCAGGGCCCACCTGCAAGGAGGTATGTGCAGTAAATTATTTTCTAAGGAATGGAATTGACTGAGAAAATACTGCTAATACCGATGTAATGTAAGTGCAGCCTTAAATGCAGTAGTAGCGACTGGTATCAGGCTGATAAGCATGTATGTATACTCTGAGGTATTTCTGGGGAATGGAATTTCACTAAGAAAATACTGTCAATATTAAAGTAATATTTGAGCCTGCACTGCAGTGAAAGCGACTAGCAGCAGGCTTATTAATAACACTTCATAATTTTCCATTTTAAAACGTTTACTGGCATGTTAATCGTTTTTTCTGAGGTACTTGGTGATAAAACTTTATGGGCATGATTTTTACCACATGGCTGTCGTTTTTTTCTGCATAAAAACAGTTTACTGAGCTTCCCCACTGTTGTAATATGAGTGGGAGGGGCCTATTTTAGAGCTTTATTGCGCAGTAAAAATTTAGTCACAGTCTTCCTATTTCTTCCTCCATGATCCAGGACGTCTCTACAGAGCCCAAGGGTCTCCAAAACTAGTTTTGAGGGAGGTAATCAGTCACAGCAGACCTGTGACAGTGTGTTTGACTGTGATAAAAACGTTTATTATTTCAACTGTTATCCGTTTTGGGTATTAAGGGGTTAATCATCCTTTTGCTGGTGGGTGCAATCCTCTGCTAACTTTATACATTTTCTGTTAAAATGTGGTTGTTTTAACATATTTGGTTCATTGTTAATTCAACTGTGTCACATTTTTATGTTTCTTAAAGGCGCAATAGCGTTTTTTATATAGCTTGTAAATTTATTTAAAAGTTTTTTCCAAGCTTGCTAGTGTTATTGCTAGTCTGTTTAAACATGTCTGACACAGATGAATCTGTTTGTTCACTATGTTTAAAGGCCAATGTGGAGCCCAATAGAAATTTGTGCACTCAATGTATAGATGTTACTTTGAATAAAAGTCAAACTTTATATGTTAAAAGAATATCACCAGACAACGAGGGGGAAGTTATGCCGACTAACTCTCCTCACGTGTCAGTACCTTCGCCTCCCGCTCAGGAGGTGCGTGATATTGTGGCGCCAAGTACATCAGGGCGGCCCATTCAAATCACTTTGCAAGACATGGCTAATGTTATGACTGAAGTACTATCTAAATTGCCAGAATTAAGAGGTAAACGCGATCACTCTGGGGTAAGAACAGAGTGCGCTGATAATAGTAGAGCCATGTCTGATACTGCGTCACAATTTGCAGAACATGAGGACGGAGAGCTTCATTCTGTGGGTGACGGATCTGATCCAAGTAAACTGGATTCAGAGATTTCAAATTTTAAATTTAAGCTTGAGAACCTCCGTGTATTACTAGGGGAGGTATTAGCGGCTCTGAATGATTGTAACACGGTTGCAATTCCAGAGAAAGTATGTAGGCTGGATAAATATTTTGCGGTACCGGCGTGTACTGACGTTTTTCCTATACCTAAAAGGCTTACAGAAATTGTTAACAAGGAGTGGGATAGACCCGGTGTGCCCTTTTCACCCCCTCCTATATTTAGAAAAATGTTTCCAATAGACGCCACCACACGGGACCTATGGCAGACGGTCCCTAAGGTGGAGGGAGCAGTTTCTACTCTGGCTAAGCGCACCACTATCCCGGTGGAGGATAGCTGTGCTTTTTCAGATCCAATGGATAAAAAGTTAGAGGGTTACCTTAAGAAAATGTTTGTTCAACAAGGTTTTATATTACAACCCCTTGTATGCATCGCGCCTGTCACTGCTGCGGCGGCATTCTGGTTTGAGTCTCTGGAAGAGACCCTTAGCACAGCTCCATTGGATGAGATTATGAACAAGCTTAAAGCCCTTAAGCTAGCTAATTCATTTATTTCTGATGCCGTAGTACACTTAACCAAACTTACGGCTAAGAACTCCGGATTCGCCATTCAAGCGCGAAGAGCGCTGTGGCTTAAATCCTGGTCAGCTGATGTGACTTCTAAATCTAAATTGCTTAATATTCCTTTCAAAGGGCTGACATTATTCGGGCCCGGCTTGAAAGAAATTATTGCTGACATTACTGGAGGTAAGGGCCATGCCCTGCCTCAAGACAGGGCCAAACCAAAGGCTAAACAGTCTAATTTTCGTGCCTTTCGTAACTTCAAGGCAGGAGCAGCATCAACTTCCTCCGCTCCAAGACAGGAAGGAACTGTTGCTCGCTACAGACAGGACTGGAAACCTAACCAGTCCTGGAACAAGGGCAAGCAGGCCAGAAAACCTGCTGCTGCCCCTAAGACAGCATGAAGTGAGGGCCCCCGATCCGGAAACGGATATAGTGGGGGGCAGACTTTCTCTCTTTGCCCAGGCTTGGGCAAGAGATGTCCAGGATCCCTGAGCGTTGGAAATCATATCTCAGGGATATCTTCTGGACTTCAAAGCTTCTCCTCCACAAGGGAGATTTCATCTTTCAAGGTTATCAGCAAACCAGATAAAGAAAGAGGCGTTTCTACGCTGTGTACAAGACCTCTTACTAATGGGAGTGATCCACCCAGTTCCGCGGTCGGAACACGGGCAAGGATTCTATTCAAATCTGTTTGTGGTTCCCAAAAAAGAGGGAACCTTCAGACCAATCTTGGACTTAAAGATCCTAAACAAATTCCTAAGAGTTCCATCGTTCAAAATGGAAACTATTCGAACCATCTTACCCATGATCCAAGAGGGTCAGTACATGACCACAGTGGATTTAAAGGATGCCTACCTTCACATACCGATTCACAAGGATCATTACTGGTATCTATGATTTGCCTTCCTAAACAGGCATTACCAGTTTGTAGCTCTTCCCTTCGGGTTAGCTACGGCTCCAAGAATCTTTACAAAGGTTCTGGGCTCTCTTCTGGCGGTACTAAGACCGCGAGGCATAGCGGTAGCTCCGTACCTAGACGACATTCTGATACAAGCGTCAAGTTTCCAAACTGCCAAGTCTCATACAGAGTTAGTTCTGGCATTTCTAAGGTCGCATGGGTGGAAGGTGAACGTAGAAAAGAGTTCTCTATTGCCACTCACAAGAGTTCCCTTTCTAGGGACTCTTATAGATTCTGTAGAAATGAAAATTTACCTGACGGAGGACAGGTTATCAAAACTTCTAAATGCTTGCCGTGTCCTTCATTCCATTCAACACCCGTCAGTGGCTCAGTGCATGGAGGTAATCGGCTTAATGGTAACGGCAATTGACATAGTACCATTTGCGCGCCTGCATCTCAGACCGCTGCAATTGTGCATGCTAAGTCAGTGGAATGGGGATTACTCAGATTTGTCCCCTCTGCTAAATCTGGATCAAGAGACCAGAGATTCTCTTCTATGGTGGCTTTCTCGGCCACATCTGTCCAAGGGGATGCCCTTCCGCAGGCCAGATTGGACGATTGTAACAACAGACGCCAGCCTTCTAGGTTGGGGCGCAGTCTGGAATTCCCTGAAGGCTCAGGGATCATGGACTCAGGAGGAGAGACTCCTTCCAATAAACATTCTGGAATTAAGAGCAATTTTCAATGCTCTTCTGGCTTGGCCTCAGTTAGCAACTCTGAGGTTCATCAGGTTTCAGTCGGACAACATCACGACTGTGGCTTACATCAACCATCAAGGAGGAACAAGGAGTTCCCTAGCGATGATGGAAGTCTCAAAGATAATTCGCTGGGCAGAGTCTCACTCTTGCCACCTGTCAGCGATCCACATCCCAGGCGTGGAGAACTGGGAGGCGGATTTTCTAAGTCGCCAGACCTTTCATCCGAGGGAGTGTCAACTTCATCCGGAGGTGTTTGCCCAACTGCTTCATCATTGGGGCAAACCAGATCTGGATCTCATGGCGTCTCGCCAGAACGCCAAGCTTCCTTGTTACGGATCCAGGTCCAGGGACCCGGGAGTGGTGCTGATAGATGCTCTGACAGCACCTTGGGTCTTCAACATGACTTGTGTTTCCACCTTTCCCGATGCTTCCTCGATTGATTGCCAGGATCAAACAGGAGAGAGCATCGGTGATTCTAATAGCGCTTGCGTGGCCACGCAGGACCGGGTATGCAGATCTAGTGGACATGTCGTCCTGTCCAACATGATCACTGCCTCTGAGACAGGACCTTCTGATTCAGGGTCCTTTCAAACATCCAAATCTAATTTCTCTGAGGCTGACTGCATGGAGATTGAACGCTTGATTCTATCAAAGCGTGGATTCTCGGAGTCAGTCATTGATACCTTAATACAGGCTAGGAAACCTGTTACCAGGAAAATTTACCATAAAATATGGCGTAAATACTTATATTGGTGCGAATCCAAGAGTTACTCATGGAGTAAGGTTAGGATTCCTAGGATATTGTCTTTTCTACAAGAGGGTTTAGAAAAGGGTTTATCTGCTAGTTCGTTAAAGGGACAGATTTCAGCTCTGTCTATCCTTTTACACAAACGTCTGGCAGAAGTTCCAGACGTTCAAGCTTTTTGTCAGGCTTTGGCTAGGATTAAGCCTGTGTTTAAGACTGTTGCTCCACCGTGGAGCTTAAACTTAGTTCTTAACGTTCTGCAAGGTGTTCCGTTTGAACCCCTTCATTCCATCAATATCAAGCTGTTATCTTGGAAAGTTCTGTTTTTAATGGCTATTTCCTCGGCTCGAAGAGTCTCTGAGTTATCGGCCTTACATTGTGATTCTCCTTATCTGATTTTTCATTCAGACAAGGTAGTTCTGCGTACTAAACCTGGGTTCTTACATAAGGTAGTCACTAACAAGAAAATCAATCAAGAGATTGTTGTTCCATCATTGTGCCCTAACCCTTCTTCAAAGAAGGAACGACTTTTGCACAATCTGGACGTCGTCCGTGCCCTGAAATTTTATTTGCAGGCAACTAAAGATTTTCGTCAAACTTCTTCCCTGTTTGTCGTTTATTCTGGACAGAGGAGAGGTCAAAAAGCTTCGGCTACCTCTCTCTCTTTTTGGCTTCGTAGCATAATACGTTTAGCCTATGAGACTGCTGGACAGCAGCCTCCTGAAAGGATTACAGCTCATTCTACTAGAGCTGTGGCTTCCACTTGGGCCTTTAAGAATGAGGCCTCTGTTGAACAGATTTGCAAGGCTGCAACTTGGTCTTCACTTCACACTTTTTCAAAATTTTACAAATTTGACACTTTTGCTTCTTCGGAGGCTGTTTTTGGGAGAAAGGTTCTACAGGCAGTGGTTCCTTCCGTGTAAAGATCCTGCCTGTCCCTCCTGTCATCCGTGTACTTTTAGTTTTGGTATTGGTATCCCATAAGTAATGGATGACCCGTGGACTGACTACACTTAACAGGAGAAAATATAATTTATGCTTACCTGATAAATTCATTTCTCCTGTAGTGTAGTCAGTCCACGGCCCGCCCTGTTTTTACGGCAGGTCTAAATTTTAATTAAACTCCAGTCACCACTGCACCCTATAGTTTCTCCTTTCTCGTATGGTTTCGGTCGAATGACTGGATAGGACGTAGAGGGGAGGAGCTATATAGCAGCTCTGCTTGGGTGATCCTCTTGCACTTCCTGTTAGGGAGGAGTTATAATCCCATAGGTAATGGATGACCCGTGGACTGACTACACTACAGGAGAAATGAATTTATCAGGTAAGCATAAATTATATTATATATATATATATATATATACTGTATATAATATATATATATATGATTACTGTTCATTTAAGTGCTCAACAAACATGGGAGTAACACATACAGGGACAGTCAACATCAGGATTTTTGTTGTTTTAAAATACAGATAATCCCTTAATTACTCATTCCCCAGTTTTTGCATAACAAACACAGTTATAATAATATGTTTTACTTCTGCGATTACCTTGTATCTAAGCCTCTGCAGACTGACCCCTTATTTCAGTTCTTTTGACAGACTTGCATTTTAGCCAATCAGTGCTCACTCCTTGGTAAATTTATGTGCATGAACTCAATGTTATCTATATGAAACACATGAACTAACGCCCTCTAGTGGTAAAAAACTTTCAAATGTAGAGGCGATCCTCAAGGTCTAAAAAATTACCATATGAACCTCCTAGATTTAGCTTTCAACTAAGAATACCAAGAGAACAAAGCAACATTGGTGATAAAAGTAAGTTGGAAAGTTGTTTAAAATTACATGCCCTATTTGAATCATGAACGTTTTTTTGGACTTGACTGTCCCTTTAAGTTTAATTCATTGCTTCATTCATCCTAAATAATGTAATGTTTATTTGTAAAAAATTTGTAAAAAATTGGCTTTACTATTTGTAGCATGAACGGCATCTTGACAACTAATGCACTTTCATCAGTAGTAATTCTGCATTATACAAAACAATTATCAACTACTGATTGCTGATATATACTCATTATAACATATATTACCTGAACTTTATTTTTTCTTAAAATGCAAAACAAAACATGATCAAACATAAATATAACTTCTGCTCTCTTGTCTATCTGTGAGCAGTGACTACATTAAGAATTTCTAAGCGCTCATGTTGAAAGAAAACATGTGTTTGCTGTTTTTGTTTCTACTTATGTTTACTTTGATTTAACAAATATTTTTTTTTTACTAAAGGAGCAATGTTTCATATCCCTTTAATTTTAAAGTTTCACAACTCAGTACCAAGAAAATATCCAAAAAGCACAAAAATTGTAAATTCTCACCTGGAATAAGGATGGTTTGAAGGGGACGAACTTCCACCCCTTGAGTAGGGTACTGCAGAGGAGAGTTGGCCTTTGCAATAATAAGCTTATCTGTCGGATTGTAAATTCTAAAGATAAATAAAACAAGATAAATAAGTAAGAATGCAATACTCTAAAATATAAATATTAAGCTAGATTACAAGTGGAGCGCTAATTTATCGCGTGCCTGCAAACGGGCAAATTTGTGTTAGCAATTAGCACTCAGAAAATTAACCAGAGATCAGATATCTGGATAATTTTCTAAAAGTGCCCCAAAATAAAGGGTCTTTTAGTTATTTATGGTAAAAAAACTACTGCATTAGGCATTTTTTAGGGGTTAAAAGTGGCCGGTGGGGTGTTAGAAAAAAAAAAATACAGTGCCTTTACATTGCGGTATATACACATGTTAACACATAAATATATATGTTTATATTCATAAACATATATATTTAAAATTACTGCCCATCACTGTGCAACTTCTCATGCCATGTCTGAAGACACAAGAACGAGGCTCCCATTGGAGCCTCTGGAAGCAACCTCTATTGAGCGCAGATATTGCACTTTCGAAAGTGCAATTTTGTGCTCCACTCGTAATCTGGCCCTAAATTACTACAAGGAAAGCATACGCTGATTTGTTCGTTGACATGAAATAATGCACCTTTTCTCTTTTTTTCTTGTTTGCCCCAGAGGCAGAACTTGAACATTGGATTGCAAGTTAGCTGCAGGGAAAAAAGGAAGTTTTTAAATTGTATCTTGAATACTTTGTATCCTTTGCTCTTGGTCTAACATTATGTAGGTAAAACTGTAGTAAATGTGCATCACTTACAAGAACATCTTGCATTCTGGAGTCACAGCTTTACCGACTAGGAGATGCCAGGGGGCAGGCTTGAAACAAACCCTGAGAGCCAGTCATCAATCAATGCTCTGCAGCTTTGCAGTAGTGCTCCATAGTTGACTGTTCTCTAAGGAAAATTAACAGAGTTCCACCAGAGCACAGTGCTGTTTGAAGAGAACAGCCAGGATGTCGTGCAGCGCTGCAAAGCAAAAGCACTTACAGTTCCTGCATGTGTCCTGTTTATTCTGAAGACATACTGCATTTTCTGCAATAACATCTCAGATAACATGTTCTGCCTTGGGGCTATTAGCCATTAAAAAAAATCGCTGTCACATCACTATTCTTCTATAATTGATTATAGGTATTTATCTGTGCTTTCATCTAACCTACCAAGAAACTGCTACCTTACAGGAATTTAAAGGACTTGGATCTCACAGACTTCTCAACGCAACTGAATCCTCTGCTTATTGACATTTCTTCACTCTCTTGCCCAAACTTCATTGCTTTACAGTACAATTCGGCGCTAAAATCAACACTTGACATAGCTGCACCCTCCACTGCTCGTCGTACATCAATCACTCGACGGCAACAGTGACATACCAAACAGACCAGATATCTTCAGCGATGTTCACTGGCTGCTGAACGGCAGTGGAGGAAATCACTCACCTGTGCTGATTTCCGGCATTATAAATTCATCCTTAAGTCCTACAACTCTGCGCTCAGCCTGGCCAAACAAGTCTATTTTTACACTCTTGTGTCATCTCATGCATATAACCCCAGAAAGATGTTCTCAACCTTTAACTCCCTTCTACATCCGCCTGCACCCCTGCCCACTACCAACCTCACTGCTCAGATTATTGCTGATCACTTCAAAAATAAAATTGACACCATTAGGAAAGAGATCTGCACCTCACACCCTTCAAACCCAGCAATCCTACCCAGCCCTTTCGATTAACTAAACTCTATGCTACTTCCCCACTGTAACAGAGGAAGAAGTCTCTGTACTCCTATCCTTGGCTCATCTCACAACCTGCTCACTCGACCCTATTGCTTCACAACTTCTTCCCTCTCTCTCTGCATCACTAAACCCTACCCTAACTCATCTCTTTAACCAATCTCTCACCGCTGTCACATTTCCGGATACATTCAAGCATGCGTCAATCATACCAATCCTAAAAAAGACCTAGTTTGACCCCTCAACTCCTTCTAACTATCGACCGGTCTCCTTACTTTCCTTTGCTTCAAAATTATTGGAATGACTGGTCTACAATCGGCTAACTCAATTTCTCACAACTAAGGGGCCCATTTATCAAGCTCCGAACGGAGCTTGTGGGCCCGTGCTTCTGGCGAGTCTTCAGACTCGCCAGAAACAGCAGTTATGAAGCAGCGGTCTAAAGACTGCTGCTCCATAACCCTGACCGCCTGCTATGATGAGGCTGATAGGAAACGCCGCAATTCAACCCGATCGAATACGATCGGGTTGATTGACACCTTCCTTCTGGCAGCCAATTGGCCGCGAGTCAGCAGGGGGCGGCGTTGCACTAGCAGATCTTGTGAGCTGCTGGTGCAATGCTGAATACAGAGAGCGTATTGCTCTCCGCATTCAGCGAGGTCTTGCGGACCTGATCCGCACTGTCGGATCAGGTCCGCAATACCTTTGATAAATAGGCCCCTAACTCTTTACTTGATCCACTACAATCTGGTTTACGCCCTAAACACTCAACAGAAACTGCTCTTGCTAAAGTAACAAATGACCTGTTATCAGATAAAGCAAAAGGCCACTACTCCTTACTAATTCTTCTTGACCTATTCGCTGCTTTTGACACAGTCGACCATCCTCTCCTCCTAAAAATACTACATTCATTTGGCATCCAAGACACAGCCCTCTCCTGGTTTGCCTCATATCTCTCAAACCGCTCGTTTTCAGTTTCCTTTAACAACATATCTTGCGATCCTATGCCTCTCTCAGTTGGAGTACCGCAAGGCTCTTTCTTGGGTCCCTTGCTTTTCTCTCTCTATACATCCTCCCTTGGAAAACTTATAGCCTCCTTTGGATTCCAGTACCACTTATATGCTGATGATACCCAAATCTATCTTTCCTCTCCTGATATCTCTCCCTCTTTACTTAACCAGATTTACAACTGCCTCTCTGCAATTTACTTTTGGATGTCTTCACACTACCTCCAACTCAATCTGTCTAAAACTGAGCTGCTTCTTATTCCCCCCTCTTCGAGACATCCAACACCTGACATTTCTCTGACAGTTGGAGACTCTATTCTCAACACCTCACCCCAGGTTCGCTGTCTTAGGGTCACACTAGACTCAAAGCTCACATTCAACCCACATATAAAAGCGCTTACCAAATCCTGCCATTCACACCTACGCAACATTTCCAGAATTCGTCCCTTCCTTACTCAAAAAACAACATAAATACTTATTCATTCCCTCATTTTGTCACGCATTGATTACTGCAACCTACTACTAAATGACCTTCCAAAACACCACCTCTCCTCCCTCCAATCTATTATGAATGCTTCAGCTAGACTCATCCAACTAAGTAGTTGATCTACATCAGCGACTGCCAGTCTCTACACTGGCTCCCCATACACTCCAGAATACAGTTTAAAGTATTAACCCTAACTTACAAAGCACTAAACAGTCTAACTACCAACTATATTTCCTCTCTTATTGTGAAATATTCCCCATCCCGTCCTCTTCGATCAACCTCTGGCCTACGTCTCTCCACTCCTGTTATCTCTACGTCCCACTCCCGCCTCCAAGACTTCGCACGTTCTGCTCCTGTCCTCTGGGACTCTCTACCCCGCTCCATAAGACTGTCTCCAACCTTGTATAGCTTCAGACGCTCCTTGAAAACCCACCTATTCAGAGAGGTGTACCATATCTCCTCCATCCCTCATCCGAACCAAACTAATACATGAACTGCCTGACTCACTACTGCAACTAAAACTGATGTAACAAGCTACCCCAACCTTATGTCTCTGCACCCTAAACCTGTAGACTGTGAGCTCTCCGGAGCAGGGCCCTCTTCCTCCTGTACCAGATTTGTTTAGTTTTATGTTTTGTATTTTTATCAAACTGTTGTCATTGTATACCCCTATCATTGTACCCAGCGCTACAGAATTTGGCGGCGCTATACAAAAAAAACATAATAATAATAACCTACTAGCAACCATTTTCTGAGCTTTAATGAAATAACATAAATTATGCTTACCTGATAATTTAATTTCCATCTGTACGAGGAGAGTCCACGGCTTCATTCATTACTTGTGGGAAATACAGAACCTGGCCACCAGGAGGAGGCAAAGAGACCCCAGCCAAAAGCTTAAATACCTCCCCCACTCTCCTCATCCCCCAGTCATTCTGCAGAGGGAACAAGGAACCGTAGGAGAAATATCAGGGTATAAATGGTGCCAGAAGAAGAACAAAATAATTTTAGGTCCGCCCAATGGAGAACTGGACTCTCCTAGAAGTTCTAGGATGTTAATAGGAAGAAGCGACTCCTCCCGATTCCACCTGCCCTGTGCCCTCCTGGCACCCCAAACAGCTTCCCATCCTGAGAGGCTCGAGTCCGTAGTCACAATCTCGCCGTTCCATTGCCTCAGCATGCACAACTGAAGAGGTCGTAGATGGAACCTGGCGAATGGAATGACATCTATACTGCATACCATGAGCCCAATCACCTCCATTCACTGGGCCGCAGATGGCCTTGAGGAGGTCTGAAGGGCAAGACAGCTGGAGGCAATTTTGCAATGTCTCTGGTCTGTCAGACATATCTTCATTATCGTGCCCAGGAACTCCACTCTGGTACTGGGAACCAGAGAACTTTTTCCTGAGTTTATCTTCCATCAATGAGATTGAAGAAGAAGTAGAAGAGCTCTCGAATGGTCCTCTGCCGGCCGGCAGGACAGAGCCTGGACAAGAATGTCATCCAGATAAGGTGCTACTGCAATACCTACGCTCCCAAAATCTTCGTAAAGACTCTTGGAGCAGTAGCCAGACCGAACGGGAGAGTTACAAACTGGAAGTGCTGTAAGCATCCTTCAAGTCTATAGTAGTTATGAACTGAACCTCTTGAACTAAGGGCAGATTAGACCTTATCGTCTCCATCTTGAACGATGGGACCGACAGAAACTTGTTTAAGTACTTTAGGTCTAGAATCGGGCGAAACGTGCCCTCCTTCTCGATAGATTTGACAAGAGGAATCTGCCCCTGGGAGGGTGTGTCTTGAAACCTATCCTGTAACCCTGGGCAATAACCTCCAGAACCCAAGGATCCTGCACGTCTCTCAACCAAGCCTCAGCGAAAAGAGATAGTCTGCCCCCTACAAGATCCAGAGACGGATCGGGGGCCGCCCCTTCATGCCGATTTTGTCTCGGCAGGCTTCTTGCTCTGCTTGGCTTTATTCCAAGACTGAGATGGTTTCCAAGATCCCTTGGACAGCTCGGGCTTTGCGGTAGGCTGCTGTCATTGGGACTTGTCCGAACGAAAGGGACAAAAATTAGGACCCTTAGGTTTATTCTTCTTATCCTGCGGTAGAAAGGCACCCTTGCCCCCCGTGACCGTGGATATGACAGAGTCCAGGCCTGTACCGAAAAGAACCATTCCCTTAAATCAAGTAAAGTAATCAAGATTTGGACGTCATGTCAGCAGACCACGACTTCAACCACAGGGCCCTCCGTGCCAGAACAGAAAAGCCTGATGTCTTGGCATTTAAGTGAATAATCTGCATATTTGGATCACAGATAAACAAATTAACTACCCTCAGGACCTTAATTCTTTCCTGTATCTCATCGAGGGGAGTCTCCACCTCGATCATCTCTGACAGAGAGTCACACCAATAGGTAGCGGCTCCTGCCACCGCAGGCTGAAATACGAACGCTGTGTGCTAAAACATCTTTCTTAACAGGGTCTCTAATTTCTTATACATGGGTTCCTTAAACAACGAAATATCCTCAAGTGGGATAGTGGTGCGCTTAGCAAGCGTGGAGTAAGCTCCATCCACCTTAGGGACAGATCCACACAATTCTAGCTGAAAATCAGGAACCAGGAACAATTTCTTAAACAAAGAAGAAGGGGAGAAAGATGAACCAAGTCTAGCAAAGGATAGCAATGTTTAACCTTTCGCTTGCGCTTAGCAGTGCGAGATAAAGCACTGAAGGCCGCAGACACCGCCGTTTGCAACTGATCAGCAAAATCTGGCGGCCACAGGAATTATTGTAGGGAACGCACCACGCGGGACGGAGACCCCTCTGAGGTAGACGGCTCAGTGGTACTAAACATCTTGTTCTTTTTAGATATCACTATTTTATCAAGGCATGTGGAACATAGATGAGCAGGCGGATATACCGTAGCCTCCTCACAATAAACACAGGCCCAGAGGCAGAACATTTTTTCACTTCCTGCGATGAGATTTTTTTAGTGAAAATTTTTCTGCAGTTCACTTTGAAATAAAAAGTTAATTGAGGCTGTTTACACTAAGGAGCCAGCTTAATTGCACTTTGATGATTATTTGGAGAATAAAGCAAGTTTTAACGTTTTTTTTTAAATAATATATTGCAGCAACTGAAAATTGCATTGCAGATTAGCTGCAGAAAAAAAGTTTTTAGAATATCATTTGAATAAATTTGTTTCCTTTACTCTTGGTCTAACATCACATTAATTATAAGGTAAAAATGTAGTAATAAAAAAGGTGCATTGCATAGAATGTCTTACACTCAGGAGACACAGCTTTGCAGACTGGGAAAGGCTAGGATGCGGGGTTGAAAAATCTATACGCTGCTACTTTGCACTGCTGCCCCATATTTGACTTTACTTTCCAAACAGCTCTGGCTGCACTCTTAAGGAAAATTTACACAGTGTAGCCAGGGCACAGCGCTGTTTGAAGAGAAAAGCCTGATGTAGCTCCGCACTGCAAAATTAATTCCCATGAAGGTTTATGCATGTGTCCTGTTCTTTCTGCAGACCTGCTGCATTTTCTGCGATGACATCTCAGATCACAGCATGTTCTGCCTTGGGGAACACAGGCATTAGATTTAGGCAAAGAGGGAGTACCCTCTAACCCATCAGAGTCCTCCATAGCTTGCGCCTCTAATACGGACTATAGAAAAAATAAATGGCACCTTTATACCCCAATGGCCGGTGCACTCACCACCTCCTATGACACAGGCCCACAGAGAAACAGCTTTCATCTCCAGGAAAAGGAAGAGAATGAGGCCACACCCAGTCACATGGAGTGCCATGTATATTCTAAAAACTTTTTTTCTCGCCCCTGCAGGCGAGAAAAAGCATGCCAAACTAAACAGTCTGTGCAGTAATCAAAATGAAGAAAGAACCTGAGTGTTCACACATTGCCTGAGCCACATCTCACACATGTCGCAGCAAAAAAGGAAATTTATGCTTACCTGATAAATTTATTTCTTTTACGATATGACTAGTCCACGGTTTTCATCCTTACTTATGGGATTACGCCTCCTGTTTAGCAGGAAGTGGCAAAGAGCACCACAGCAGAGCTGTATATATAGCTCCTCCCTTCCCTCCCACTCCAGTCATTCGACCGAAGTTAGGAAGAGAAAGGAAAAGCCAAAGGTGCAGAGGTGACTGAAGTTTAACAAAAATAAGTAAATATCTGTCTTAGAAATGACAGGGTGGGCCGTGGACTCGTCATATCGTAAAAGAAATAAATTTATCAGGTAAGCATAAATTTCCTTTTCTTTTACAAGATATGACGAGTCCACGGATTTCATCCTTACTTATGGGATACAATACCAAAGCTATAGGACACGAATGAAAGGGAGGGACAAGACAGGAACCTAAACGGGAGGCACCACTGCTTGAAGAACCTTTCTCCCAAAACCAGCCTCAGATGAAGCAAAAGTATCAAATTTGGAAAATTTGGAAAAAGCGTGAAGAGACGACCAAGTTGCAGCCTTGCAAATCTGTTCAACAGAAGCATCGTTTTTAAATGCCCATGAGGAAACCACAGCCCTAGTAGAATGAGCCGTAATTCTTTCAGGAGGCTGCTGTCCAGCAGTCTCATATGCCAGATGGATGATACTCTTCAGCCAAAAAGAAAGAGAGGTAGCCGTAGCTTTCTGGCCCCTACGCTTTCCAGAAAAAACAATGAATAATGAAGATGATTGACGGAATTCCTTAGTCGCCTGCAAGTAAAACTTCAGGGCACGGACCACGTCCAAATTATGTAACAGACGCTTCTTCTTAGAAGAAGGGTTAGGACACAAGGAAGGAACAACAATTTCCTGATTAATATTCTTGTTAGAAACAACCTTAGGAAGGAAACCAGGTTTGGTACGTAAAACCACCTTATCCGAATGGAAAATAAGATAAGGCGAGTCACATTGTAACGCAGAAAGCTCAGAAACTCTACGAGCAGAAGAAATAGCAACCAAAAATAAAACCTTCCAAGATAACAACTTAATATCTATGGAATGCATGGGTTCAAATGGAACCCCTTGAAGAACATTAAGAACTAAATTCAAACTCCAGGGTGGAGAAATTGGTCTAAACACCGGCTCTATTCTGGTCAAAGCCTGACAAAAAGACTGAACGTCTGGAACATCTGCCAAACGCTTGTGTAGTAAAATCGACAAAGCAGATTTTTGTCCCTTTAAGGAACTTGCTGATAACCCCTTCTCCAATCCTTCTTGGAGAAAAGATAAAATCCTGGGAATCCTAACTCTACTCCATGAGTAGCCCTTGGATTCGCACTAACAAAGATATTTACGCCATATCTTATGGTAGATCTTTCTAGTGACAGGCTTACGTGCCTGAATCAAAGTATCAATGACCGAATCAGAGAACCCCCGCTTAGATAAAATCAAGCGTTCAATCTCCAAGCAGTCAGCGGCAGAGAAACTAGATTTGGATGTCGGAGGAGTCCCTGAATGAGAAGGTCCTGCCTCAATGGAATCTTCCACGGCGGCAGAGAGGACATGTCCACCAGATCGGCATACCAAGTCCTGCGAGGCCACGCATGCGCGATTATAATTACCAAAGCCCTCTCCTGTTTGATTTGTGCAATCACCCTGGGAAGGAAAACAAACGGTGGAAACACATAAGCTAGGTTGAACGACCAAGGCACTGCCAAGGCATCTATCAGTTCGGACTGAGGATACCTTGACCTGGATCCGTATCTTGGGAGCTTGGCATTCTGATGAAACGCCATCAGATCCAATTCCGGTCTGCCCCATCTGAGAATCAGACCTTCCCACTCCCCTGGATGAAACGTCTGTCTGCTTAAAAAGTCTGCTTCCCAGTTGTCCACTCCTGGGATGTAGATTAATGACAGATAACAAGAGTGAGCCTCCGCCCATCAAATTATCTTGGATACTTCTGTCATCGCTAAGGAACTCCTTGTTCCTCCCTGATGATTGATGTAAGCCACAGTCGTGAGATGTTGTCCGACAGAAAGCGGATGAATTTGGCCGAAGCCAACTGAGGCCACGCCTGAAGTGCAATGAATATTGCTCTCAATTCCAGAATATTGATTGGAAGTAGAGACTCTGACTCCACACTCCCTGAGCCTACAGGGAATTCCAGACTGCACCCCAACCTAGTAGACTGGCGTCTGTTGTCACTATCACCCATGAGGGTCTGCGGAAGCACGTCCCTTGGGACAGATGATCCGGCGACAACCACCAAAGAAGAGAGTCTATTTTCTCCTGATCCAGATCTATCTGAGGAGACAAATTTGCATAATCTCCATTCCACTGTCTGAGCATGCTCAGTTGTAGTGGTCTGAGATGAAAACGAGCAAAAGGAATGATGTCCATTGCCGCCACCATCAATCCAATTACCTCCATGCACTGAGCCACTGATGAGGATTGGACTGAAGGACTCGGCATGTATTCATAATCTTTAACTTTCTGACCTCCGTCAAGAAAATTTTCATGGATATGGAATCTATTAGGGTTCCCAAGAAGGGAACCCTTGTCTTTGGAATTAATTAACTCTTTTCTAGATTCACCTTCCACCCGTGAGTCCTCAGAAAGGACAGAACCATGTCTGTATGAGACTTTGCCAGATGGTAAGACGCCTGGATCAGAATATCGTCCAGATAAGGCGCCACAGCAATGCCCCGCGGCCTGAGAACCGCCAGAAGTGACCCTAGAACCTTCGTGAAGATCCTGGGTGCTGTGGCCAACCCGAAGGGAAGAGCCACAAACTGAAAATGTGTGTCCAGAAAGGCAAACCTTAGGAACTGGTGATGATCCTTGTGGATAGGAATATGAATATATGCATCCTTCAAGTCCACGGTAGTCATACATTGACCCTCCTGGATCAATGGCAGAATTGTTCGAATGGTCTCCATCTTGAAGGATGGGACTCTGAGAACCTTGTTTAGACTTTTTAGATCTAAAATAGGTCGAAACGTGCCCTCTTTTTTGGGGACCACGAAAAGATTTGAGTAAAACCCCTGCCCCTGTTCCAGTCTTGGAAAGGGACGAATTTCTCCCATAGTAGAGAGGTCTTTTACACAACGTAAGAACGCTTCTCTTTTTATCTGGTCTACAGACAATCATGAAAGAAGAAACCTCCCCCTTAGGAGAGAATTTTTGAATTCCAGTTGATACCATTGGCATACGATTTCCAGTGTCCAGGGGTCCTGAACATCTCTTACCCAAGCCTGGGCAAAGAGAGAAAGTCTGCCCCCTACAAGATCCGGTCCCGGATCGGGGGCCGCCCCTTCATGTTGTCTTGGTAGCAGCAGCTAGCTTCTTGGGTTGTTTACCCTTGTTCCAAGCCTGGTTGATCTCCAGACGGACTTGGCCTGAGCAAAATGCCCTTCCTGTTCAGCGGAAGAAGAGGAAGAACAGGGGACTCCTTTAAAGTTTCGAAAGGAACGAAAATTATTTTGTTTACCCCTCAGTTTAGCTGTTCTATCCTGAGGTAGGAGATGACCCTTACCTCCCGTAATGTCATAAATGATTTCTTTCAAGTCAGGCCCGAATAGGGTTTTACCTTTGAAAGGAATTGCCAAAAGCTTTGACTTAGATGACACATCAGCAGACCAAGATTTTAACCATAACGCTCTATGCGATAAAATGGCAAATCCGGCATTCTTAGCCGCCAATTTGGCAATCTGAAAGGCGGCATCCGTAATAAAAGAATTAGCCAGCTTAAGAGCCTTAACTCTATCTAAAATTTCCTCTAAAGGAGTCTCAGTCTTAAGAGACTCTTCTAAGGCGTCAAACCAGAAGGCCGCCGCAGTGGTAACTGGTACAATGCAGGCCTTTGGTTGCAAAAGGAAACCCTGATGAATAAATAACTATTTTTGGAAAACCTCCAATTTCTTATCCATAGGGTCTTTGAAAGCACAACTGTCCTCAATAGGAATAGTTGTACGCTTAGCCAGGGTAGATATAGCTTCCTCCACCTTAGGGACTGTTTGCCAAGAGTCCCGGACGGTATCAGATATGGGATACATTTGCTTAAAATTAGGAGAAGATGAGAACGGGATACCCGGTCTTTCCCATTCCCGCGTAATAATTTCCGAGATTCTCTTAGGAACCGGAAAAACATCAGAGTAAGCAGGCACCTCTAAGTATTTGTCCATCTTACACAATTTCTCTGGTGGTACCACGATAGAGTCACAGTCATCCAGAGTCGCTAAAACCTCCCGAAGTAACAGGCGGAGGTGTTCAAGCTTAAATCTAAAGGACATGATGTCCGAGTCCATCTGAGGTAACACACTTCCCGAATCAGAAAGTTCCCCCTCAGACAGAAGTTCCCTGACCCCCAAATCAGATCCCTGCGAGGGTACATCGGAAATAGCTAACAAAGCATCAGAGGTCGCAGTATTCAAATTGACCTCTGTCCTGCTGCGTTTGCCCTGTAACACTGGCAACTTAGATAAAACCTCTGTAAGGGTAGATGACATAACTGCAGCCATATCCTGCAGAGTAAATGAACCTGGCGTCGCTTGGGTGGGCGTTAAAGGTTGTGACGCTTGGGGAGAAATAAGCGGCATACCCAGATTCTCCTCAGACTGAGAATCATCCTTAGACACACTTTCCTTAAATAAAATCTGCTCTTTACATTGTAAGGCCCTTTCAGTACATGAGGGACAAAAAGTAAGAGGGGGTTCCACAATGGCATCTAAACACATAGAACAAGTAGTTTCCTCAAGTTCAGACATGTTAAACAGACTAGCAATAGCAATAATAATCGTTCTTTACTTGATATATTTGTACTCTGAAGTCAAAACATATCAAAACATTTTTAACTAAAAAATGTACTGCGCCTCTAAATAATAAAAGTGCAACAATTTTTCTGTTATTAGACAAAACAACGTTTGCAGCAATAAAAAAATGCCCTTATGTGCCCAAAATAGCTTAACAATATTGCACCACTTGTTAGGTTATGTTATATATCAATTTATATCAATTTTATCAGATTTATTAATGTATATCAATGTATATCAATTCAGGCCCCTGCACCTCGCCACAGCTCTGCTGCGGCGCCTACCTGCCCCCAGATCACACTGAAGCCTCTCTGTACCCTACGATTACAAAACAGAGCTAGGCCCCACCGGAGCCTCAGAACCTTGTTGCCGATCCGGAAAACACACTGCGCGACTGAGCGTGCGAAAATAGGCCCCGCCCACCATGGGCGTAACTCTTAGCCTAACCGAGACCCGCATGGGTAGATAATAAAAAAAAAAACATGTCGGTCCTTTATATATTAAAGCCATGTGCCCCATTATATACACACTCAGCGCAATAAAGCGCATTTCAGTGAATATCATCTCCTGCCAAGCCAGATATAACCCCAGCATAACGATAGCCAGTAACCGCATCTCCCAGCGTCAGCCCACATAGTAAATTTAAAGTAACATACCAGCACACTCTTAAATAATTAAAATAACAGAGAATTCCAGTACACCATTTCTCCTATAGTGCATACTGATTACCCCTTCCCAGTTAGAGAATACTGTCAGCCTGTTCTGATGTATCAAGTCTCCCCAGAAACAAAAGACTGAACATACCTCAATGCTGCTTGTAGCATGACACCGTTCTCCACACTGAAGATTTTTCTTTACACTACCTTCAGCTGCTCTGTGGGAACCAATATGGATCTTAGATAACGTTTGCTAAGATCATCAACATCAGGGCAGAAAAATAAAATGTCTCCACTCCTCTTGGGAAGTTATAGACTGACGATTTCTCCCTTAGAAAAATAGTACTCACTGGCACCATTTTAAAATAAAAAACCTCTTGATTGAAGAATCTAAACTAACACCTCACTTTACCTCTTCATATCACTAACACAGGCAAAGAGAATGACTGGGGTGGGAGGGAAGGGAGGAGCTATATATACAGCTCTGCTGTGGTGCTCTTTGCCACTTCCTGCTAAACAGGAGGCGTAATCCCATAAGTAAGGATGAAATCTGTGGACTTGTCATATCTTGTAAACTAAAACACAATAAAGTAATCATGAATACATCCGCCCCTGTTCAATAATCACCTTCCGGAGATATTAACCCTTGATTCTATACAGATAAAAGGAGTCACACTGACTTCTTGCGTTATCATTACAGGTATAAAAAATGAAATGATCTTACCAGAATCTACGCTGTGGAACAGGAACACGGCCTCTCTAGTTTAACAGTGTTGTAGCATCACTCCTGACATGGACTTGAGTGAGTGAAACCAGGCAGTAAAAATCATCAACACTGATTGCTTAAGGACCTGTTAATACGAGTCTGGATGGTTTCGCAGAAAGACTCTCCCTGCATCTCCAGACCCTAACATTTGTCAATGCTCTCACTGAGAGATTGACAAGACTACTTAAAACTCCAGTCCTATTCCGAAGAGTACTACCCTCCATAAGAGACTGCTTTGAATCTTCCAAAACTTCTCTGCCATCCTCCTGTGACAAAAGGCAAAGAATGACTGGGGGATGAGGGGAGTGGTGGAGGTATTTAAGCCTTTGGCTGGGGTGTCTTTGCCTCCTCCTGTTGGCCAAGTTCTGTATTTCCCACAAGTAATTAATGAAGCCTTGGACTTTCCTTGTATAAAAACAATTTATAGGAAGTTATTGTTGTATGCAAGATTTTTAATTGTTGGTATTGTATAATACATATCCTATCAGCCCCACCCTTCATTATTTTCGGCTGAAAACCTGACTAAATTTCTCAGCACCTTGAGAAGAAACAACAAAAACATAGATCACATTCAATAGCTTAAAAGTATTAATTGATTTACTTCAGATTTCAAGGTCTTTAGAAAGTTTTATGTGGACCTAGAAACATATAAAGAGGTGACCAAAATTAAGCATTTGTACAAAAGAAAAGCACTGTAATCTGCAGATCTGTGTCTGCTGAGGCATGCAGAAATAGTGCAGACCCGTGCTTCTACAGCCCTGAAAGCCCTTGCAATGGCCGGTATCATCAAAGAGTTAAAAAATACATCAGTATATTGCTCTCAAGCTAATCTTTGCTTTGAATAGATCTTTATATATATATATATATATATATATATATAATGTATTTTCTATTTTAAATCACTTAATTTCAAGCCAGAAAGAGATATGAGATAAAAGGGCTTTAAACTTTCCATTGCGTTTTTCTGAAAAGCAGACAACAGTTAATTTTTCCATTTTTTTCACCTTCTGCTTTCACAAAGGAGAAAGTTACAGCTCTGCTTCACATCAGACAGTTCTCTTCAAAGAGTGTTGTGCCCTGGCTGCACTCTGTAAATTTCCCTTAACAGTGTAACCAGAACGAAGCACTGTTTGAAAAGCATAGTCAAAAACTGAGCAGTGCTGCAAAGAGTTAATTGATGATTTTTCAACCCTGCCCCCTAGCCTTTTCGGTCTGAAAAGCTGGTGTTTGCGTGGCCAATAAGTAGCAGATGTTGCAGTCAGGTGAACATAACATCAATGGTGTACCATTAGATTGCTCTGGAGCTGTAAAATCTTACATATCTTTTTCTCCCATGAAAATCTTTAACAACTGTCTTTAAAAGAATGTGAAACGTTTAGGCCTAGATTTGGAGTTTGGCGGTAAAAGGGCTGTTAACGCTCCGCAGGCTTTTTTCTGGCCGCACCATAAATTTAACTCTGGTATCGAGAGTTCAAACAAATGCTGCGTTAGGCTCCAAAAAAGGAGCGTAGAGCATTTTTACCGCAAATGCAACTCTCGATACCAGAGTTGCTTACGGACGCGGCCAGCCTCAAAAACGTGCTCGTGCACGATTCTCCCATAGGAAACAATGGGACTGTTTGAGCTGAAAAAAAACCTAACACCTGCAAAAAAGCAGCGTTCAGCTCCTAACGCAGCCCCATTGTTTCCTATGGGGAAACACTTCCTACGTCTGCACCTAACACTCTAACATGTACCCCGAGTCTAAACACCCCTAACCTTACACTTATTACCCCCTAATCTGCCGCCCCCGCTATCGCTGACCCCTGCATATTTTTTTTAACCCCTAATCTGCCGCTCCGTAAACCGCCGCAACCTACGTTATCCCTATGTACCCCTAATCTGCTGCCCTAACATCGCCGACCCCTATATTATATTTATTAACCCCTAATCTGCCCCCCTCAACGTCGCTGACACCTGCCTACACTTATTAACCCCTAATCTGCCGAGCGGACCTGAGCGCTACTATAATAAAGTTATTAACCCCTAATCCGCCTCACTAACCCTATCATAAATTGTATTAACCCCTAATCTGCCCTCCCTAACATCGCCGACACCTACCTTCAATTATTAACCCCTAATCTGCCGAGCGGAGCTCACCGCTATTCTAATAAATGTATTAACCCCTAAAGCTAAGTCTAACCCTAACACTAACACCCCCCTAACTTAAATATAATTTACATCTAACGAAATAAATTAACTCTTATTAAATAAATGATTCCTATTTAAAGCTAAATACTTACCTGTAAAATAAATCCTAATATAGCTACAATATAAATTATAATTATATTATAGCTATTTTAGGATTAATATTTATTTTACAGGCAACTTTGTAATTATTTTAACCAGGTACAATAGCTATTAAATAGTTAAGAACTATTTAATAGTTACCTAGTTAAAATAATAACAAATTTACCTGTAAAATAAATCCTAACCTAAGATATAATTAAACCTAACACTACCCTATCAATAAAATAATTAAATAAACTACCTACAATTACCTACAATTAACCTAACACTACACTATCAATAAATTAATTAAACACAATTCCTACAAATAAATACAATTAAATAAACTAGCTAAAGTACAAAAAATAAAAAAGAACTAAGTTACAAAAAATAAAAAATATTTACAAACATAAGAAAAATATTACAACAATTTTAAACTAATTACACCTACTCTAAGCCCCCTAATAAAATATCAAAGACCCCCAAAATAAAAAATTCCCTACCCTATTCTAAATTAAAAAAAGTTACAAGCTCTTTTACCTTACCAGCCCTGAACAGGGCCCTTTGCGGGGCATGCCCCAAGAATTTCAGCTCTTTTGCCTGTAAAAGAATAAATACAATACCCCCCCCCCAACATTACAACCCACCACCCACATACCCCTAATCTAACCCAAACCCCCCTTAAATAAACCTAACACTAAGCCCCTGAAGATCTTCCTACCTTGTCTTCACCATCCAGGTTCACCGATCCGTCCTGAAGAGCTCCTCCGATGTCCTGATCCAAGCCCAAGCGGGGGGCTGAAGAGGTCCATGATCCGGTCAAAGTCTTCATCCAAGCGGGGCAGAAGAGGATCTTCCATCCGATTGAAGTCATCATCCAGGCGGCATCTTCTATGGTCTTCCATCCGGAGCGAAGCGGCAGGATCCTGAAGACCTCCAGCGCGGAACATCCATCCGGACCGACGACTGAACGACGAATGACTGTTCCTTTAAGGGACGTCATCCAAGATGGCGTCCCTCGAATTCCGATTGGCTGATAGGATTCTATCAGCTAATCGGAATTAAGGTAGGAATTTTCTGATTGGCTGATGGAATCAGCCAATCAGAATCAAGTTCAATCCGATTGGCTGATCCAATCAGCCAATCAGATTGAGCTCGCATTCTATTGGCTGATCGGAACAGCCAATAGAATGCGAGCTCAATCTGATTGGCTGATTGGATCAGCCAATCGGATTGAACTTGATTCTGATTGGCTGATTCCATCAGCCAATCAGAAAATTCCTACCTTAATTCCGATTGGCTGATAGAATCCTATCAGCCAATCGGAATTCGAGGGACGCCATCTTGGATGATGTCCCTTAAAGGAACAGTCATTCGTCGTTCAGTCGTCGGTCCGGATGGATGTTCCGCGCTGGAGGTCTTCAGGATCCTGCCGCTTCGCTCCGGATGGAAGACCATAGAAGATGCCGCCTGGATGATGACTTCAATCGGATGGAAGATCCTCTTCTGCCCCGCTTGGATGAAGACTTTGACCGGATCATGGACCTCTTCAGCCCCCCGCTTGGGCTTGGATCAGGACATCGGAGGAGCTCTTCAGGACGGATCGGTGAACCTGGATGGTGAAGACAAGGTAGGAAGATCTTCAGGGGCTTAGTGTTAGGTTTATTTAAGGGGGGTTTGGGTTAGATTAGGGGTATGTGGGTGGTGGGTTGTAATGTTGGGGGGGGGTATTGTATTTATTCTTTTACAGGCAAAAGAGCTGAAATTCTTGGGGCATGCCCCGCAAAGGGCCCTGTTCAGGGCTGGTAAGGTAAAAGAGCTTGTAACTTTTTTAATTTAGAATAGGGTAGGGAATTTTTTATTTTGGGGGTCTTTGTTATTTTATTAGGGGGCTTAGAGTAGGTGTAATTAGTTTAAAATTGTTGTAATATTTTTCTTATGTTTGTAAATATTTTTTTATTTTTTGTAACTTAGTTCTTTTTTATTTTTTGTACTTTAGCTAGTTTATTTAATTGTATTTATTTGTAGGAATTGTGTTTAATTAATTTATTGATAGTGTAGTGTTAGGTTAATTGTAGGTAATTGTAGGTAGTTTATTTAATTATTTTATTGATAGGGTAGTGTTAGGTTTAATTATATCTTAGGTTAGGATTTATTTTAAAGGTAATTTTGTAATTATTTTAACTAGGTAACTATTAAATAGTTCTTAACTATTTAATAGCTATTGTACCTGGTTAAAATAATTACAAAGTTGCCTTTAAAATAAATATTAATCCTAAAATAGCTATAATATAATTATAATTTATATTGTAGCTATATTAGGATTTATTTTACAGGTAAGTATTTAGCTTTAAATAGGAATCATTTATTTAATAAGAGTTAATTTATTTCGTTAGATGTAAATTATATTTAAGTTAGGGGGGTGTTAGTGTTAGGGTTAGACTTAGCTTTAGGGGTTAATCCATTTATTAGAATAGCGGTGAGCTCCGGTCGGCAGATTAGGGGTTAATAATTGAAGTTAGGTGTCGGCGATGTTAGGGAGGGCAGATTAGGGGGTTAATACTATTTATTATAGGGTAAGTGAGGCGGGTTAGGGGTTAATAACTTTATTATAGTAGCGCTCAGGTCCGCTCGGCAGATTAGGGGTTAATAAGTGTAGGCAGGTGTCGGCGACGTTGAGGGGGGCAGATTAGGGGTTAATAAATATAATATAGGGGTCGGCGGTGTTAGGGGCAGCAGATTAGGGGTACATAGGGATAACGTAGGTGGCGGCGCTTTGCGGTCGGAAGATTAGGGGTTAATTATTTTAAGTAGCTGGCGGCGACGTTGTGGGGGGCAGGTTAGGGGTTAATAAATGTAATACAGGGGTCGGCGGGGTTAGGGGCAGCAGATTAGGGGTACATAAGTATAACGTAGGTGGCGGTCGGAAGATTAGGGGGTTAAAAAATTTTAATCGAGTGGCGGCGATGTGGGGGGACGTCGGTTTAGGGGTACATAGGTAGTTTATGGGTGTTAGTGTACTTTAGGGCAGTGATTTTTAACCTTTTTTTTGCCGTGGCACACTTTTTTACATTAAAAAATCCTGTGGCACACCACCATCCCAAAATTTAAAAAAAATCACACATTGTAGCCTAATATAGCATATATATACACATACACACAAACACACACATACTGTATGTATTGTGCTGTTATGCCATGCCTCCTACAAACTACCCCTGCACTGGGAGTAAAAAACAAGCAAAGTTTAAAAATATTTCACACTGTTGTCAGTCTGCCGTGGCACACCTGAGGATCTCTCACGGCACACTAGTGTGCCACGGCACACTGGTTGAAAAACACTGCTTTAGGGTACAGTAGTTAAGAGCTTTATGAACCGGCGTTAGCCAGAAAGCTCTTAACTCCTGCTATTTTCAGGCGGCTGGAGTTTTGTCGTTAGAGCTCTAACGCTCACTTCAGAAACGACTCTAAATACCGGCGTTAGAAAGATCCCATTGAAAAGATAGGATACGCAAATGGCGTAGGGGGATCTGCGGTATGGAAAAGTCGCGGCTGAAAAGTGAGCGTTAGACCCTTTAATCACTGACTCCAAATACCAGCGGGCGGCCAAAACCAGCGTTAGGAGCCTCTAACTTTGGTTTTGACGGCTACCGCCGAACTCCAAATCTAGGCCTTAGTTTTTATATTTTTTTCATGTCTTTAGGTTGATTTTCCTTTGATGTAATTTACAATATTTGCATATTTTACATATTCAAAAGCAACTCTTCTAATGAAGTAGAATAATTCAGAAAACAATACTTTTGCATGCAACTTCTAAAGGTTTGGAATGGTGGAAGGGGGAGCATTGAATTTGTTTCTAAGAGGGCTTACAGTTTTGTGTTAGATCTTCTCAGGAAAACATTCCTTTATCCAAAGACTGTTAATTGCAGAATGTTGTTTAAAATTAACATAAAAAGCATAAGAACATATTTCACATAGTAAAATTATCTATACATTGGAAAGTTATCACTGTACCATCCATAATCATTTATATCATTGAACTTTTATAATGGCCAATACATGTATTATACAACATTCAAAAAGTGATTGAAAAAATATTGTGTCACCTTATCCTGTGTTTCTTATATTCATGCTCCCTTTGCCGTTTAAGTTCCTCTAGCTGTGATGTGTTCATTTCTGGGATGAAGTTGACGGCATAAGGTTTCCCAATCAGTTCACTCCTGAATGGAAAGTTCAGGGTAGGATCCACATGGCACTTGCAGCTGTTCTTTGGAAGCAGTCTATAAAACAGCCCAATGACAACAGTGGTTTTAGTGGTCTTAAAGGGACACTCACGTCAAAATAAACTTTAATGATTCAGATAGAGCATGCAGTTTTAAGACACTTTCCCAATTTACTTCCATTATAATTTATTTATATACACTTTTCTTTCTGGGGAACAAGCTCCTACTGAGCATATGCACAAGCTCAAAGGGTGTATATAATATATATATATATACTGTGTATGTATATATATATATATATATATATTATATATATATATACTACTATTCTGTGATTGGCTAAGGTCTGTCACATGGTACAGGGGGCTGGAAAATGGAGAGAAAAAATTAATTTGCCAAAAAAAATGTGTTAATGCATTGTCTTTTTATCATGCATTTGTTAGCAATGCAATTCTACTGCATTTAGTGGTCTTTTAAAGTGATGGTAAATCCTAGCGTTTGTGAAACGATAGGATTTACCATTGTAACAAATAAAGGGGACTTTCATTCATGAAGTATAAAAACTTTATTAAAATTATGCTTACCTGATTTTATTTTCTTCTGATGGGGAGAGTCCACAGCTGCATTTATTACTTTTGAGAAATACAGTACCTAACCACCAGGAGGAGGCAAAGACACCCCAGCCAAAGGTTTAAATACCTCCCCCACTTCCCTCAATCCCCCAGTCATTCAGCCAAAGGAACAGTAGGATGAATATCAGGGTGAAAAAAGGTGCCAGAAGAATAAAAAAGAAATTTATGGCAGCCCCATAAAAAAAAAAACACGGACGGGGAGCTGTGACTCTCGTCGTAAGAAAGAAAAGAAAACTATCAGGTAAGCATAATATAAGTTTTTCTTCTTAAACGGGGAGAGTCCAAAGCTGCATTCATTACTTTTGGGAAAACAATACCCAAGCTATAGAGAAACACTGAATGCAAAAACAGGCGGGTACAAGAGGCGGCACATTCTGAGTGCACCACAGCCTGAAACACCAAAACCCAACCAAAAAACTGCTTCACCAGAAGCAGACAAAACAGGAAAGCGACCCAAGTAACTGCCATCAGTTAAAAACAGCAAGCCCTTGCTAGAGAGACGGCCCAGAATCACTAGACTCAAACCGAGCACAAAAGCCTCCCGAGGAGACCAAGTCCCGCAGGCTCCAAGCCCACAAATAACTCTTTCCCCGACCCGTAGGAAGGGGGACCTCCGCATTTTTCCTAAAGGGAAGAAGAGGAGTCCGAAAGGACCAACCAGACAAAAAACTAGGGCAAGAAAGACCCCAAGCATAACTCCAAGAGCGCAAACCAAGGTTACAACAGGACAAAGCGCATAGAGAACGAACCCTACCGTCCCAAAGAAAGACCACAAAATCTATTTATGATACGCGGTCAAAGCTCAACAGAGTAGTCAGACTCCTGACTCTCACTCTGAGGCAACGAACCTAGCACCAAAAGCGGCTGGCAATGTCCGAAAGGACAAGGAAATGAGAGTTCCCAGAACCCCAAGACCTTCAGAAAGAAAAAGGAGGGATCCAGGTCCCCAAGGACGAGCTCGGGTTTAGAACCCAGACACAGCTCCCTTCCCGAAGAGAAGGGACCGCTCCCAAAAAGGAGACCCTATACTGAAACTGCAGTAATGGCATGACACCAGAAAATCCCACCCCTTACATGACATCTTGCAAAGAAAGGCATGGAAGGACTCCACTGAACAGAGGAAGAAGAAGATACCAGGTGGGTACTGTGGTAAGCCAAATCCTCCCCAAAGGGGGAGGAAACACAAAAACAAACAGCTCACTCCCACCCACAGGCATGGAGCGGTAAAGCTGAATACTGACGATAAAAAGCCAGTACCTGCTTGATAGGAACCATCCGGCTACTACAGCCGTCCCAGTAGAAAATTCCAATCCCTCCGTTAAAAGAGAGAAAAAATCCGCCAGAGGTGGATAAGAAGACATTTCCCGGAACCGAAACACTGGGTCGTACCGGATCCAAAAAGAAAGGCTGACACAGCAGGATTCAAACTCCAAGCCTTCAGCTTGTTAGGCAGGGTAGTTTATCCCTTAGGCTACTTAGTCCTGCCCTAAGGTATCTGAACACAGAAAACCCAAAATGTTCCAGGACAAGAAAATCAGACACACCCAGAACCTGGAGCCGGCTTCAAACTAACAAGCCCTGAGGAACCAACGTGTTACCCTCTCCGGAGAATACACTGCAACCATAAATTATGCAATCACAGCGACATCCAAGAAACCTTGGACATTAAACGCTCACTAAGTATCCCAGAGACAGAGAGCTTAACCCCTAAAGGCTCGAGGACAAATACAAAGTCTCAAGACTAAGGACAACTTATAAGAGAACAGAACTCAAAAACCTAGAAAATTCTAGTTTGAGAAGAAAATAGTCTCCAAAGATCCTTTCGGGATCAACCTCCCGGAAACCCCCAACAGCTTGAGAAATTCACGAATGAACGAGCATCCTAAACTCCTGGCGAGTTACAGATGCAACCGCAAGAAAAAAAGAGACAACACAATCTTCAGGGAGCTCTAAAATACAGAGCAGATGATAACCATAGGTGGAAAAAAAGCACTAAAATTGTCCGACTTCCAGAACAGATGACCAGAAACCAACCCAAAGGAAGGGGGAAAAAGAGCGCACAAGCAACCTCCACCCCTTAAGGAAGAGGTAACAATCCCAAAACAAATATACCAATAGAGGAGACCGAGAGAACGTCACCTAAGCCTGGTACCACGGATTTCCAAGGAGTCTCTAAACCTCCAATCTCATTGGGAAGAGAAAAACTCTAGCCCCTGATTCAAAGTAGATAGATCTCGGTAACCCCAGCCAGCAAGAAGGTGCAGGACATTGAGGACTGAGCACAATCCAATTTAATGCACCACCCAAAGGAATCAACAAGGACCTAGCCTGACGTCTAGGAAAGAAAGGCCTCTTATAACATGTAAAATCAAGAAAACAAACTCTTCCACAGGAAGCGACACAGCACCCCAACCGGGCCTGCCAGTTATAACTGGGCACCACGTGGGAGATAAAGACCTCAAGGAACGGAAAAATCTAATGCCCAAACAGGATCAGCCTGATACATAGGGCACTTCAGAACTGTCCAGAGCCACAGAAAAGTCGAAGCCCTAGTAGGGATAGACAAAATAAACGATAGACATAACAAAGTCCTAACACTCTTCATTTACTTTCCGCGGATGTTCTAAAGCGACCACAAAATCGCTAGTATCAAATCCAGAGAAGAAATGTTTGCAAAAAGAAAACTACAACAGACATGAGCTTTGCAAAATGAAAAATAAAATACATCCTAACCGGATTTAAGTAAATGAGGGCAGCACCGCAGGTGAAACGCCCAAGAAGAATGGACTCACCAAACAGAACCAGCCAGTCAGAGACCCAATTCATCCAAAGCTCAGAACTGGTATAAGATACTCAAAAAAGAAAAAATGGAGACAACAAGGAGATTGACTTCATCCCCATTTGTCTAACCTCTGCTTGCCGTCTGTAACGGTAGACCGAGGATCCATCGACCCATTAGGACTGGGATCCTCCAGCAATGCCAAAACATGCCTCAGTAGGACAAGAGGACCGCGCCAGTCTATAACGAAATGCAAGACTTTACTTCCCCCGGGGCAGCCGATTGACCCTGGCCCCGAGGATGGGACCCCTAAAGCCTCAGAGGCTTGACGAGACCTGGTTAACAGAACATAGACAGTATCTTCCTGAAAGATGTAAATGTGCCAACGCCATGATATGGCCCTGCCTAACCGTGCCGTAACCTCTGAAGGAAACAAGCCGCCTTCCAGAGAAGGGGGTAACAGGCACTTGGGACAACCTGCTTGCGTAGCAAAAGAAGGTTCTAGGGCACACGCCTCTCGGGATATGGGATCCTCAGGGGGCGGATTGCTCAGCGGACTCTAAAGTTCCCCGAATTGGGAGAAAAGAGTACTCTAGAACGGCATTCGGAACATACTGATGGACATGGATCACCGGGGCCATTT